>NW_027444053.1:0-30134 GCF_048569485.1 Anomaloglossus baeobatrachus | reverse complement strand
GCCAAATACCAAACACAGGAAGACATAAGGGAAATACAGCCTGTGACCAGAGGAGTAACCAGAGGAATGAACACCAAACACAGGAAGACATAAGGGAAATACAGCCTGTGACCAGAGGAATAACCAGAGGGCCGAATACCACACACAGGAAGACATAAGGGAAATACAGCCTGTGACCAGAAGAATAACCAGAGGACCAAAGATAAAACACAGGAAGACATAATGGAAATACAGCCTGTGACCAGAGGAATAACCAGAGGGCCGAATACCACACACAGGAAGACATAAGGGAAATACAGCCTGTGACCAGAGGAGTAACCAGAGGAATGAACACCAAACACAGGAAGACATAAGGGAAATACAGCCTGTGACTATAGGAGCAACCAGAGGGCCAAATACCAAACACAGGAAGACATAAGGGAAATACAGCCTGTGACCAGAGGAGTAACCAGAGGAATGAACACCAAACACAGGAAGACATAAGGGAAATACAGCCTGTGACCAGAGGAATAACCAGAGGGCCGAATACCACACACAGGAAGACATAAGGGAAATACAGCCTGTGACCAGAAGAATAACCAGAGGACCAAAGATAAAACACAGGAAGACATAAGGGAAATACAGCCTGTGACCAGAGGAATAACCAGAGGGCCGAATACCAAACACAGGAAGACATAAGGGAAATACAGCCTGTGACCAGAGGAATAACCAAAGGGCCGAATACCAAACACAGGAATACATAAGGGAAATACAGCCTGTGTCCAGAGGAGCAACCAGAGGGCCCAACACCAAACACAGGAAGACATAAGGGAAATACAGCCTGTGTCCAGAGGAGTAACCAGAGGACCCAATACCAACACAGGAATACATAAGGGAAATACAGCCTGTGACCAGAGGAATAACCAGAGGACTGAAGATAAAACACAGGAATACATAAGGGAAATACAGCCTGTGTCCAGAGGAGCAACCAGAGGGCCGGACACCAAACACAGGAAGACATAAGGGAAACACAGCCTGTGACCAGAGGAGTAACCAGAGGGCCGGACACCAAACACAGGAAGACATAAGGGAAACACAGCCTGTGACCAGAGGAGTAACCAGAGGGCCGGACACCAAACACAGGAAGACATAAGGGAAACACAGCCTGTGACCAGAGGAGTAACCAGAGGACCAAAGATAAAACACAGGAAGACATAAGGGAAATACAGCCGGTGTCCAGAGGAGTAACCAGAGGACCCAATACCAAACACAGGAAGACATAAGGGAAATACAGCCTGTGATCAGAGGAGTAACCAGAGGGCCGAACACCAAACACAGGAAGACATAAGGGAAATACAGCCTGTGTCCAGAGGAGTAACCAGAGGGCCGAACACCAAACACAGGAAGACATAAGGGAAATACAGCCTGTGACCAGAGGAGTAACCAGAGGGCCGAATACCAAACACAGGAAGACATAAGGGAAATACAGCCTGTGACCAGAGGAGTAACCAGAGGGCCAAATACCAAACACAGGAAGACATAAGGGAAATACAGCCTGTGACCAGAGGAGTAACCAGAGGGCCGAATACCACACACAGGAAGACATAAGGGATACACAGCCTGTGACCAGAGGACCCAATACCAAACACAGGAAGACATAAGGGAAATATAGCCTGTGTCCAGAGGAGTAACCAGAGGGCCGAATACCAAACACCTCCCAGTCCTCACTGCCGTCCTGTATGTCCCTTCCTGGAGCAGGGCAGCGATGCTGCAGGGTCCGGGCCTCCATGAGGTGAGGAGTCGGCCTCCTGCCCGGGGCTCAGCGGCACGTAGCGGCCATAAATCTGCGGCTCCTTCACAATGATCTGGAACTCTTATTAAGTAAATTAATTTAAGTTAATTTAAGTTGATGGCGACGGCGGAGATTTACCGCGCGGGAAATTGCATCAGGAAAGCCGCGAGCACCAGATAGCCGCGCGCCGGGAATTACAGCCACTTAGCCCCGCAAATTAATATGGAAATCACAGGTGTAAATTTACCCTCATCCGCCGGACGAAAATTATCTTCATAAATTGGGTAAACGGCTCCCGAGCCGCGGATAAATCTATCTGGAGGGAAAATATTACCGAAAAATGCCGAAAATCAGCGTCCGGCTATATCCTCTACAAGTTCATGGGTGGAGGGAGCGGGGGGGAAGATCCATCAGCCCCGAAGGGTAAGGGCACGGGGACGTGACCCAAAGGGTCCGAAATACCTCCCTCCAAGGGCACAAAGCACCTCACACACATCACTGCCCGGGGAATGCCCTGCACTGTCCTCCCACAGCAGCACAGGAGGATGTAAGGAACGCCCTGCACTGTCCTCCCACAGCAGCACAGGAGGATGTAAGGAACGCCCTGCACTGTCCTCCCACAGCAGCACAGGAGGATGTAAGGAATCTCCTCCCACAGCAGCACAGGAGGATGTAAGAAACGCCCTTGCACTGTCCTCCCACAGCAGCACAGGAGGATGTAAGGAATGCCCTGCACTGTCCTCCCACAGCAGCACAGCAGGATGTAAGGAATGCCCTGCACTGTCCTCCCACAGCAGCACAGGAGGATGTAAGGAACGCCCTGCACTGTCCTCCCACAGCAGCACAGGAGGATGTAAGGAATGCCCTGCACTGTCCTCCCACAGCAGCACAGGAGGATGTAAGGAACGCCCTGCACTGTCCTCCCACATCAGCACAGGAGGATGTAAGGAATCTCCTCCCACAGCAGCACAGGAGGATGTAAGGAACGCCCTGCACTGTCCTCCCACAGCAGCACAGCAGGATGTAAGGAACGCCCTGCACTGTCCTCCCACAGCAGCACAGGAGGATGTAAGGAATGCCCTGCACTGTCCTCCCACAGCAGCACAGGAGGATGTAAGGAACGCCCTGCACTGTCCTCCCACATCAGCACAGGAGGATGTAAGGAATCTCCTCCCACAGCAGCACAGGAGGATGTAAGGAACGCCCTGCACTGTCCTCCCACAGCAGCACAGCAGGATGTAAGGAACGCCCTGCACTGTCCTCCCACAGCAGCACAGGAGGATGTAAGGAATGTCCTCCCACAGCAGCACAGGAGGATGTAAGGAATCTCCTCCCACAGCAGCACAAGAGGATGTAAGGAATGTCCTGCACTGTCCTCCCACAGCAGCACAGGAGGATGTAAGGAACGCCCTGCACTGTCCTCCCACAGCAGCACAGGAGGATGTAAGGAACGCCCTGCACTGTCCTCCCACAGCAGCACAGGAGGATGTAATGAATCTCCTCCCACAGCAGCACAGGAGGATGTAAGGAACGCCCTGCACTGTCCTCCCACAGCAGCACAGGAGGATGTAAGGAACGCCCTGCACTGTCCTCCCACAGCAGCACAGGAGGATGTAAGGAACGCCCTGCACTGTCCTCCCACAGCAGCACAGGAGGATGTAAGGAATCTCCTCCCACAGCAGCACAGGAGGATGTAAGGAATGTCCTGCACTGTCCTCCCACAGCAGCACAGGAGGATGTAAGGAACGCGCTGCACTGTCCTCCCACAGCAGCACAGGAGGATGTAAGGAACGCCCTGCACTGTCCTCCCACAGCAGCACAGGAGGATGTAAGGAATCTCCTCCCACAGCAGCACAGGAGGATGTAAGGAATGTCCTGCACTGTCCTCCCACAGCAGCACAGGAGGATGTGAGGAACGCCCTGCACTGTCCTCCCACAGCAGCACAGGAGGATGTGAGGAACGCCCTGCACTGTCCTCCCACAGCAGCACAGGAGGATGTAAGGAACGCCCTGCACTGTCCTCCCACAGCAGCACAGGAGGATGTAAGGAATCTCCTCCCACAGCAGCACAGGAGGATGTAAGGAATCTCCTCCCACAGCAGCACAGGAGGATGTAAGGAACGCCCTGCACTGTCCTCCCACAGCAGCACAGGAGGATGTAAGGAACGCCCTGCACTGTCCTCCCACAGCAGCACAGGAGGATGTAAGGAATCTCCTCCCACAGCAGCACAGGAGGATGTAAGGAACGCCCTGCACTGTCCTCCCACAGCAGCACAGGAGGATGTAAGGAATGTCCTGCACTGTCCTCCCACAGCAGCACAGGAGGATGTAAGGAATCTCCTCCCACAGCAGCACAGGAGGATGTAAGGAACGCCCTGCACTGTCCTCCCACAGCAGCACAGCAGGATGTAAGGAACGCCCTGCACTGTCCTCCCACAGCAGCACAGGAGGATGTAAGGAATGTCCTCCCACAGCAGCACAGGAGGATGTAAGGGATGTCCTCCCACAGCAGCACAGGAGGATGTAAGGAATGTCCTCCCACAGCAGCACAGGAGGATGTAAGGAATCTCCTCCAACAGCAGCACAGGAGGATGTAAGGAACGCCCTGCACTGTCCTCCCACAGCAGCACAGGAGGATGTAAGGAACGCCCTGCACTGTCCTCCCACAGCAGCACAGGAGGATGTAAGGAACGCCCTGCACTGTCCTCCCACAGCAGCACAGGAGGATGTAAGGAACGCCCTGCACTGTCCTCCCACAGCAGCACAGGAGGATGTAAGGAATGCTGTGTAATGTCCTCTACCTGCAACAACCCGGCCCCAAGAGCTAAGCCGCCATTACCTGCGACAATAGGGACCACAGCACATATGCCAAACTCTGGCGGCTGATTTTATTTGGCCCTTGATGTCGGTATTGGCACCCCCCACACCCCACTCCACCTCCATCGTCATCTCACCCCCCTCCACGGCATCGCACTTTTAACTGTATCAGTATCCTTGATGCAGATAAGGATAAAAGCAATGATATAAGAGGGAGCCGTCTGCTCCTTCCCCCATTATTCTGTACGGAGGGCTATGTGGGGACTTTATTCTGTATGGTTTAGGGTTTGTACTGTACCGTGCCGCACTGACACCAGACCAGTCCCCTCCATGGGTACAGACCGCCACGGGGTGGGCGGGCACTGGTCTGGGGGTCTGCCCCCACGGGGCGGGGACTGATATGGGAGGGGTCTGCGCCCACGGGGCGGGGACTGATATGGGGGGGGTCTGCGCCCACGGGGCGGGGACTGATATGGGGGGGTCTGCGCCCACGGGGCGGGGACTGATATGGGGGGGGGGGTCTGCGCCCACGGGGCAGGGACTGGTCTGGGGGTCTGCGCCCACAGTGCGGGACTGGTCTAGGGGTCTGCACCCACGGGGCGGGGACTGGTCTGGGGGTCTGTACCAACAAGGGGACTGGTTTCAGTTCTGAAAACCGTGGTGGTCTCTTTGGCTTCATTTCTGTATCCATGTGGAGACTGGTTTGGGGTCTGTACCCATGGGGGGCTGGATTGGGGTCTGTATATATGCAGGGACTGGTTTTGCTTCTGAAGCCAGTGGTGGTCTGTTTGGTTTCAGGTCTGTTCCCTCTCATGAGTGGTGGGTGATGAGATCTGTGAAGGTGGCCGGTGCAGCCGTCCCCTGTACCCCGCCCCGGACCCCACCTGGCCGGCTCCCAGCATTGCCACACGTCTCACACCACACAGGGACCCCTTTATATTGAAAGTTCTTCCTGTAAAGACCGATCTTGTGTGCGACGATCACATATCACCCTCCATGATAAGGGGGGCGATGTACATAGCAGGAGGTAGCCCCCAATGACTGAGCAGCCCCCGGAGGACGGACACATGTTTGTGGCTGAGGTCGGGGTGACCCCCTCCGATCAGCATTTCACACCCCCGATATCGCCTGCACTGTAAGTCGAGGTGCAGAGTGAGGAGGAGCGGCGGGCGCAGCTGTCCCGGTGCGAGAGAGATGCTATGTTCAGTATGGGCACCACCAGAGGACACCGCGACCTCCGCCGAGCACCACATCCCCACCCTCCACCGCTCAGGGACGCTGATCTGCTTATTTATGCCATCCACTCTCCCCGCTATGCTGTGACATGGAGGAAAATGGAGATATTCTGTGGGAGCCTTGTCCGCTACCAATGGATCAGCACTGACACACTGCAGCAGTCCTGCAGCTGCAAGAACATTTGTGTCTGTATGGCCTCAGTATGTGGATAATAAAACTTTTCATTCACTGATGGCAAGCAGAGATGTCAGAAGCTGTATATCATGTCCCGGAGAGGCATCATGTCCCGGAGAGGCAGCGCGTCCCATGAGGTCAGAAACTGTATACCATGTCCCGGAGAGGCAGCGCGTCCCATGAGGTCAGAAACTGTATACCATGTCCCGGAGAGGCAGCGCGTCCCATGAGGTCAGAAGCTGTATACCATGTCCCGGAGAGGCAGCGCGTCACATGAGGTCAGAAGCTGTAAACCATGTCCCGGAGAGGCAGCGCGTCCCATGAGGTCAGAAGCTGTATACCATGTCCCGGAGAGGCAGCGCATCACATGAGGTCAGAAGCTGTATACCATGTCCCGGAGAGGCAGCGCGTCACATGAGGTCAGAAGCTGTATACCATGTCCCGGAGAGGCAGCGCATCACATGAGGTCAGACGCTGTATACCATGTCCCGGAGAGGCAGCGCGTCACATGAGGTCAGAAGCTGTATACCATGTCCCGGAGAGGCAGCGCATCACATGAGGTCAGAAGCTGTATACCATGTCCAGGAGAGGCAGCGCGTCACATGAGGTCAGAAGCTGTATACCATGTCCCGGAGAGGCAGCGCGTCACATGAGGTCAGAAGCTGTATACCATGTCCCGGAGAGGCAGCGCGTCACATGAGGTCAGAAGCTGTATACCATGTCCCGGAGAGGCAGCGCGTCACATGAGGTCAGAAGCTGTATACCATGTCCCGGAGAGGCAGCGCGTCACATGAGGTCAGAAGCTGTAAACCATGTCCCGGAGAGGCAGCGCGTCACATGAGGTCAGAAGCTGTATACCATGTCCCGGAGAGGCAGCGCGTCACATGAGGTCAGAAGCTGTATACCATGTCCCGGAGAGGCAGCGCGTCACATGAGGTCAGAAGCTGTATACCATGTCCCGGAGAGGCAGCGCGTCCCATGAGGTCAGAAGCTGTATACCATGTCCCGGAGAGGCAGCGCGTCCCATGAGGTCAGAAGCTGTATACCATGTCCCGGAGAGGCAGCGCGTCACATGAGGTCAGAAGCTGTATACCATGTCCCGGAGAGGCAGCGCGTCACATGAGGTCAGAAGCTGTATACCATGTCCCGGAGAGGCAGCGCGTCACATGAGGTCAGACGCTGTATACCATGTCCCGGAGAGGCAGCGCGTCCCATGAGTTCAGAAGCTGTATACCATGTCCCGGAGAGGCAGCGCGTCACATGAGGTCAGAAGCTGTATACCATGTCCCGGAGAGGCAGCGCGTCCCATGAGTTCAGAAGCTGTATGCCATGTCCCGGAGAGGCAGCGCGTCCCATGAGGTCAGAAGCTGCATACCATGTCCCGGAGAGGCAGCGCATCACATGAGGTCAGAAGCTGTATACCATGTCCCGGAGAGGCAGCGCGTCCCATGAGGTCAGAAGCTGTATACCATGTCCCGGAGAGGCAGCGCGTCCCATGAGGTCAGAAGCTGTATACCATGTCCCGGAGAGGCAGCGCGTCCCATGTGAGGTCAGAAGCTGTATACCATGTCCCGGAGAGGCAGCGCGTCACATGAGGTCAGAAGCTGTATACCATGTCCCGGAGAGGCAGCGCGTCACATGAGGTCAGAAGCTGTATACCATGTCCCGGAGAGGCAGCGCGTCACATGAGGTCAGAAGCTGTATACCATGTCCCGGAGAGGCAGCGCGTCCCATGTGAGGTCAGAAGCTGTATACCATGTCCCGGAGAGGCAGCACGTCCCATGTGATGTCAGAAGCTGTATACCATGTCCCGGAGAGGCAGCGCGTCCCATGTGAGGTCAGAAGCTGTATACCATGTCCCGGAGAGGCAGCGCGTCCCATGTGATGTCAGAAGCTGTATACCATGTCCCGGAGAGGCAGCACGTCCCATGTGAGGTCAGAAGCTGTATACCATGTCCCGGAGAGGCAGCGCATCACATGAGGTCAGAAGCTGTATACCATGTCCCGGAGAGGCAGCGCGTCCCATGTGAGGTCAGAAGCTGTATACCATGTCCCGGAGAGGCAGCGCATCACATGAGGTCAGAAGCTGTATACCATGTCCCGGAGAGGCAGCGCATCACATGAGGTCAGAAGCTGTATACCATGTCCCGGAGAGGCAGCGCGTCACATGAGGTCAGAAGCTGTATACCATGTCCCGGAGAGGCAGCGCGTCCCATGAGGTCAGAAGCTGCATACCATGTCCCGGAGAGGCAGCGCGTCACATGAGGTCAGAAGCTGTATACCATGTCCCGGAGAGGCAGCGCGTCACATGAGGTCAGAAGCTGTATACCATGTCCCGGAGAGGCAGCGCGTCCCATGAGGTCAGAAGCTGTATACCATGTCCCGGAGAGGCAGCGCGTCCCATGTGATGTCAGAAGCTGTATACCATGTCCCGGAGAGGCAGCGTGTCCCATGAGGTCAGAAGCTGTATACCATGTCCCGGAGAGGCAGCGCGTCACATGAGGTCAGAAGCTGTATACCATGTCCCGGAGAGGCAGCGCGTCACATGAGGTCAGAAGCTGTATACCATGTCCCGGAGAGGCAGCGCGTCCCATGAGGTCAGAAGCTGTATACCATGTCCCGGAGAGGCAGCGCGTCCCATGTGAGGTCAGAAGCTGTATACCATGTCCCGGAGAGGCAGCGCGTCACATGAGTTCAGAAGCTGTATACCATGTCCCGGAGAGGCAGCGCGTCACATGAGGTCAGAAGCTGTATACCATGTCCCGGAGAGGCAGCGCGTCACATGAGGTCAGAAGCTGTATACCATGTCCCGGAGAGGCAGCGCGTCCCATGAGTTCAGAAGCTGTATACCATGTCCCGGAGAGGCAGCGCATCACATGAGGTCAGACGCTGTATACCATGTCCCAGAGAGGCAGCGCGTCACATGAGGTCAGAAGCTGTATACCATGTCCCGGAAAGGCAGCACGTCCCATGTGATGTCAGAAGCTGTATACCATGTCCCGGAGAGGCAGCGCGTCACATGTGAGGTCAGAAGCTGTATACCATGTCCCGGAGAGGCAGCGCGTCCCATGTGAGGTCAGAAGCTGTATACCATGTCCCGGAGAGGCAGCGCGTCCCATGTGAGGTCAGAAGCTGTATACCATGTCCCGGAGAGGCAGCGCGTCACATGAGGTCAGAAGCTGTATACCATGTCCCGGAGAGGCAGCGCATCACATGAGGTCAGAAGCTGTATACCATGTCCCGGAGAGGCAGCGCGTCACATGAGGTCAGAAGCTGTATACCATGTCCCGGAGAGGCAGCGCGTCACATGAGGTCAGAAGCTGTATACCATGTCCCGGAGAGGCAGCGTGTTACATGAGGTCAGAAGCTGTATACCATGTCCCGGAGAGGCAGCGCATCACATGAGGTCAGAAGCTGTATACCATGTCCCGGAGAGGCAGCGCATCACATGTGAGGTCAGAAGCTGTATACCATGTCCCGGAGAGGCAGCGCATCACATGAGGTCAGAAGCTGTATACCATGTCCCGGAGAGGCAGCGCGTCACATGAGGTCAGAAGCTGTATACCATGTCCCGGAGAGGCAGCGCGTCACATGAGGTCAGAAGCTGTATACCATGTCCCGGAGAGGCAGTGCGTCCCATGAGTTCAGAAGCTGTATACCATGTCCCGGAGAGGCAGCGCGTCACATGAGGTCAGAAGCTGTATACCATGTCCCGGAGAGGCAGCGCGTCACATGAGGTCAGAAGCTGTATACCATGTCCCGGAGAGGCAGCGCGTCACATGAGGTCAGAAGCTGTATACCATGTCCCGGAGAGGCAGCGCGTCACATGAGGTCAGAAGCTGTATACCATGTCCCGGAGAGGCAGCGCGTCACATGTGAGGTCAGAAGCTGTATACCATGTCCCGGAGAGGCAGCGCCTCACATGAGGTCAGAAGCTGTATACCATGTCCCAGAGAGGCAGCGCGTCACATGAGGTCAGAAGCTGTATACCATGTCCCGGAGAGGCAGCACGTCACATGAGGTCAGAAGCTGTATACCATGTCCCAGAGAGGCAGCGCGTCCCATGAGGTCAGAAGCTGTATACCATGTCCCGGAGAGGCAGCGCGTCACATGAGGTCAGAAGCTGTATACCATGTCCCGGAGAGGCAGCGCGTCACATGAGGTCAGAAGCTGTATACCATGTCCCGGGGAGGCAGCGCGTCACATGAGGTCAGAAGCTGTATACCATGTCCCGGAGAGGCAGCGCATCACATGAGGTCAGAAGCTGTATACCATGTCACGGAGAGGCAGCGCATCACATGAGGTCAGAAGCTGTATACCATGTCCCGGAGAGGCAGCACGTCCCATGTGAGGTCAGAAGCTGTATACCATGTCCCGGAGAGGCAGCGCATCACATGAGGTCAGAAGCTGTATACCATGTCCCGGAGAGGCAGCACGTCCCATGTGATGTCAGAAGCTGTATACCATGTCCCGGAGAGGCAGCGCGTCACATGAGGTCAGAAGCTGTATACCATGTCCCGGAGAGGCAGCACGTCCCATGTGAGGTCAGAAGCTGTATACCATGTCCCGGAGAGGCAGCGCGTCACATGAGGTCAGAAGCTGTATACCATGTCCCGGAGAGGCAGCGCGTCCCATGAGGTCAGAAGCTGTATACCATGTCCCGGAGAGGCAGCGCGTCCCATGTGATGTCAGAAGCTGTATACCATGTCCCGGAGAGGCAGCGCGTCCCATGAGGTCAGAAGCTGTATACCATGTCCCGGAGAGGCAAAGCGTCACATGAGGTCAGAAGCTGTATATCATGTCCCGGAGAGGCAGCGTGTCCCATGTGATGTCAGAAGCTGCATACCATGTCCCGGAGAGGCAGCGCATCACATGAGGTCAGAAGCTGTATACCATGTCCCGGAGAGGCAGCGCGTCCCATGATGTCAGAAGCTGTATACCATGTCCCGGAGAGGCAGTGCGTCCCATGAGGTCAGAAGCTGTATACCATGTCCCGGAGAGGCAGCGCGTCCCATGATGTCAGAAGCTGTATACCATGTCCCGGAGAGGCAGTGCGTCCCATGATGTCAGAAGCTGTATACCATGTCCCGGAGAGGCAGCGCATCACATGAGGTCAGAATCTGTATACCATGTCCCGGAGAGGCAGCGCATCACATGAGGTCAGAAGCTGTATACCATGTCCCGGAGAGGCAGCGCGTCCCATGAGGTCAGAAGCTGTATACCATGTCCCAGAGAGGCAGCGCATCACATGATATCAGAAGCTGTATACCATGTCCCGGAGAGGCAGCGCGTCCCATGTGATGTCAGAAGCTGTATACCATGTCCTGGAGAGGCAGCGCGTCACATGATATCAGAAGCTGTATACCATGTCCCGGAGAGGCAGCGCGTCACATGATATCAGAAGCTCTATACCATGTCCCGGAGAGGCAGCGCGTCCCATGAGGTCAGAAGCTGTATACCATGTCCCGGAGAGGCAGCGCGTCACATGAGGTCAGAAGCTGTATACCATGTCCCGGAGAGGCAGCGCATCACATGATATCAGAAGCTGTATACCATGTCCCGGAGAGGCAGCGCGTCCCATGTGATGTCAGAAGCTGTATACCATGTCCCGGAGAGGCAGCGCGTCACATGAGGTCAGAAGCTGTATACCATGTCCCAGAGAGTCAGCGCGTCATAAGAGGACAGAAGCTACCATGTCCCGGAGAGGCAGTGTGTCCCATGATGTCAGAAGCTGTATACCATGTCCCGGAGAGGCAGCGCGTCCCATGTGAGGTCAGAAGCTGTATACCATGTCCCGGAGAGGCAGCGCGTCCCATGTGATGTCAGAAGCTGTATACCATGTCCCGGAGAGGCAGCGCGTCCCATGAGGTCAGAAGCTGTATACCATGTCCCGGAGAGGCAGCGCGTCACATGAGGTCAGAAGCTGTATACCATGTCCCGGAGAGGCAGCGCGTCCCATGAGGTCAGAAGCTGTAAACCATGTCCCGGAGAGGCAGCGCGTCACATGAGGTCAGAAGCTGTATACCATGTCCCGGAGAGGCAGCGCGTCCCATGTGATGCAGAAGCTGTATACCATGTCCCAGAGAGTCAGCGCGTCACATGAGGTCAGAAGCTGTATACCATGTCCCAGAGAGTCAGCGCGTCATAAGAGGACAGAAGCTACCATGTCCCGGAGAGGCAGCGCGTCCCATGATGTCAGAAGCTGTATACCATGTCCCGGAGAGGCAGCGCGTCCCATGTGAGGTCAGAAGCTGTATACCATGTCCCGGAGAGGCAGCGCGTCACATGATATCAGAAGCTCTATACCATGTCCCGGAGAGGCAGCGCGTCCCATGAGGTCAGAAGCTGTATACCATGTCCCGGAGAGGCAGCGCGTCACATGAGGTCAGAAGCTGTATACCATGTCCCGGAGAGGCAGCGCATCACATGATATCAGAAGCTGTATACCATGTCCCGGAGAGGCAGCGCGTCCCATGTGATGTCAGAAGCTGTATACCATGTCCCGGAGAGGCAGCGCGTCACATGAGGTCAGAAGCTGTATACCATGTCCCAGAGAGTCAGCGCGTCATAAGAGGACAGAAGCTACCATGTCCCGGAGAGGCAGTGTGTCCCATGATGTCAGAAGCTGTATACCATGTCCCGGAGAGGCAGCGCGTCCCATGTGAGGTCAGAAGCTGTATACCATGTCCCGGAGAGGCAGCGCGTCCCATGTGATGTCAGAAGCTGTATACCATGTCCCGGAGAGGCAGCGCGTCACATGAGGTCAGAAGCTGTATACCATGTCCCGGAGAGGCAGCGCGTCCCATGTGATGCAGAAGCTGTATACCATGTCCCAGAGAGTCAGCGCGTCACATGAGGTCAGAAGCTGTATACCATGTCCCAGAGAGTCAGCGCGTCATAAGAGGACAGAAGCTACCATGTCCCGGAGAGGCAGTGTGTCCCATGATGTCAGAAGCTGTATACCATGTCCCGGAGAGGCAGCGCGTCCCATGTGAGGTCAGAAGCTGTATACCATGTCCCGGAGAGGCAGCGCGTCACATGAGGTCAGACTGCACCAGTAACAGGTGGAGTTCCCCTTTAAGATGAGCTGTGAGTAATCGGAGTATTATGTACAGACGCCGTGTGTCCGCAGGAGCCGATGATGTCCACACGGTGAAGGCACAAGCCTCTGTCCTTAGCAGCCACATTCTGCACGGAGCCGTGGAAGACGTGTCAAAATGTCCAGCTGCTAATGTGCTAGAAAAACACGTCCCACCCGGTTCTGACACCACCGGCTCCTGTGCTGGACGCTGCCCACCCTGCCGGACACCAGTGGTCTCACAGGAGGGAGCAGAACCTCCTGACGGATCCCGGGGTCCCACAGGAGAGAGCGGAACCCCCTGCCGGACCCCAGGGGGTCCCACAGGAGGGAGCAGAACCTCCTGCCGGACACCGGGGGTCCCACAGGAGGGAGCAGAACCTCCTGCCGGACACCGGGGGTCCCACAGGAGGGAGCAGAACCTCCTGCCGGACACCGGGGGTCCTACACGAGGGAGCAGAACCTCCTGCCGGACACCGGGGGTCCCACAGGAGGCAGCAGAACACCCTGACGGACCCAGAGGGTCCCACAAGAGGGAGCAGAACAACCAAATGGTAAAATGGAGCAACGTGGGGTCACTAGTGGAAGGTAAAATGGCAGAGACCAGAGCCAGGAGGCTGCAGACAAGCCACAGCAAATCCCAGGATGCATCACTATGGTGAAAAACCTCTGTACAACTGACAAGCCACCCAGCGCAGGGGCCGGCGGAGGGGACCGTGCGGTGCAGATGACGGCAGAGGGGACCGTGCGGTGCAGATGACGGCAGAGGGGACCGTGCGGTGCAGATGACGGCAGAGGGGACCGTGCGGTGCAGATGACGGCAGAGGGGACCGTGCGGTGCAGATGACGGCAGAGGGGACCGTGCGGTGCAGATGACGGCAGAGGGGACCGTGCGGTGCAGATGACGGCAGAGGGGACCGTGCGGTGCAGATGACGGCAGAGGGGACCGTGCGGTGCAGATGACGGCAGAGGGGACCGTGCGGTGCAGATGACGGCAGAGGGGACCGTGCGGTGCAGATGACGGCAGAGGGGACCGTGCGGTGCAGATGACGGCAGAGGGGACCGTGCGGTGCAGATGACGGCAGAGGGGACCGTGCGGTGCAGATGACGGCAGAGGGGACCGTGCGGTGCAGATGACGGCAGAGGGGACCGTGCGGTGCAGATGACGGCAGAGGGGACCGTGCGGTGCAGATGACGGCAGAGGGGACCGTGCGGTGCAGATGACGGCAGAGGGGACCGTGCGGTGCAGATGACGGCAGAGGGGACCGTGCGGTGCAGATGACGGCAGAGGGGACCGTGCGGTGCAGATGACGGCAGAGGGGACCGTGCGGTGCAGATGACGGCAGAGGGGACCGTGCGGTGCAGATGACGGCAGAGGGGACCGTGCGGTGCAGATGACGGCAGAGGGGACCGTGCGGTGCAGATGACGGCAGAGGGGACCGTGCGGTGCAGATGACGGCAGAGGGGACCGTGCGGTGCAGATGACGGCAGAGGGGACCGTGCGGTGCAGATGACGGCAGAGGGGACCGTGCGGTGCAGATGACGGCAGAGGGGACCGTGCGGTGCAGATGACGGCAGAGGGGACCGTGCGGTGCAGATGACGGCAGAGGAGACCGTGCGGTGCAGATGACGGCAGAGGGGACCGTGCGGTGCAGATGACGGCAGAGGGGACCGTGCGGTGCAGATGACGGCAGAGGGGACCGTGCGGTGCAGATGACGGCAGAGGGGACCGTGCGGTGCAGATGACGGCAGAGGGGACCGTGCGGTGCAGATGACGGCAGAGGGGACCGTGCGGTGCAGATGACGGCAGAGGGGACCGTGCGGTGCAGATGACGGCAGAGGGGACCGTGCGGTGCAGATGACGGCAGAGGGGACCGTGCGGTGCAGATGACGGCAGAGGGGACCGTGCGGTGCAGATGACGGCAGAGGGGACCGTGCGGTGCAGATGACGGCAGAGGGGACCGTGCGGTGCAGATGACGGCAGAGGGGACCGTGCGGTGCAGATGACGGCAGAGGGGACCGTGCGGTGCAGATGACGGCAGAGGGGACCGTGCGGTGCAGATGACGGCAGAGGGGACCGTGCGGTGCAGATGACGGCAGAGATGACCGTGCGGTGCAGATGACGGCAGAGGGGACCGTGCGGTGCAGATGACGGCAGAGGGGACCGTGCGGTGCAGATGACGGCAGAGGGGACCGTGCGGTGCAGATGACGGCAGAGGGGACCGTGCGGTGCAGATGACGGCAGAGGGGACCGTGCGGTGCAGATGACGGCAGAGGGGACCGTGCGGTGCAGATGACGGCAGAGGGGACCGTGCGGTGCAGATGACGGCAGAGGGGACCGTGCGGTGCAGATGACGGCAGAGGGGACCGTGCGGTGCAGATGACGGCAGAGGGGACCGTGCGGTGCAGATGACGGCAGAGGGGACCGTGCGGTGCAGATGACGGCAGAGGGGACCGTGCGGTGCAGATGACGGCAGAGGGGACCGTGCGGTGCAGATGACGGCAGAGATGACCGTGCGGTGCAGATGACGGCAGAGGGGACCGTGCGGTGCAGATGACGGCAGAGGGGACCGTGCGGTGCAGATGACGGCAGAGGGGACCGTGCGGTGCAGATGACGGCAGAGGGGACCGTGCGGTGCAGATGACGGAAGAGGGGACCGTGCGGTGCAGATGACGGCAGAGGGGACTGTGCGGAGTAGATGAAGGCGGAGGTGACAGCGTGAGGATCGTGCGGAGTAGATTAGGGCGGAGGTGACAGCGTGAGGACCGTGCGGAGTAGATGAGGGTGGAGCAGACAGCGTGAGGACTGTGCGGTGTAGATGAGGGTGGAGCAGACAGCGTGAGGACCGTGTGGTGTAGATGAGGGTGGAGCAGACAGCGTGAGGACCGTGCGGTGTAGATGAGGGTGGAGCAGACAGCATGAGGACCGTGTGGTGTAGATGAGGGTGGAGCAGACAGCGTGAAGACCGTGCGGAGTAGATGAGGGTGGAGCAGACAGCGTGAGGACCGTGCGGAGTAGATGAGGGTGGAGCAGACAGCGTGAGGACCGTGCAGTGTAGATGAGGGTGGAGCAGACAGCGTGAGGACCGTGCGGAGTAGATGAGGGTGGAGCAGACAGCGTGAGGACCGTGCAGTGTAGATGAGGGTGGAGCAGACAGCGTGAGGACCGTGCGGAGTAGATGAGGGTGGAGCAGACAGCGTGAGGACCGTGCGGAGTAGATGACGGTGGAGCAGACAGCGTGAGGACCGTGCGGAGTAGATGAGGGCGGAGGTGACAGCGTGAGGACAGTGTGGTGTAGATGAGGGCGGAGGTGACAGCGTGAGGACCGTGCGGTGTAGATGAGGGTGGAGCAGACAGCGTGAGGACCGTGCGGAGTAGATGAGCGTGGAGCAGACAGCGTGAGGACCGTGCGGTGTAGATGAGGGTGGAGCAGACAGCGTGAGGACCGTGCGGAGTAGATGAGGGCGGAGGTGACAGCGTGAGGACCGTGCGGTGTAGATGAGGGTGGAGCAGACAGCGTGAGGACCGTGCGGAGTAGATGAGCGTGGAGCAGACAGCGTGAGGACCGTGCGGAGTAGATGAGGGTGGAGCAGACAGCGTAAGAACCGTGCGGAGTAGATGAGGGCGGAGGTGACAGCGTGAGGACCGTGCGGTGTAGATGAGGGTGGAGCAGACAGCGTGAGGACCGTGCGGAGTAGATGAGCGTGGAGCAGACAGCGTGAGGACCGTGCGGAGTAGATGAGGGTGGAGCAGACAGCGTAAGAACCGTGCGGAGTAGATGAGGGCGGAGGTGACAGCGTGAGGACCGTGCGGTGTAGATGAGGGTGGAGCAGACAGCGTGAGGACCGTGCGGTGTAGATGAGGGTGGAGCAGACAGCGTGAGGACCGTGTGGTGTAGATGAGGGTGGAGCAAACAGCGTGAGGAACGTGCGGAGTAGATGAGGGTGGAGCAGACAGCGTGAGGACCGTGCGGTGTAGATGAGGGTGGAGCAAACAGCGTGAGGACCGTGCGGTGTAGATGAGGGTGGAGCAGACAGCGTGAGGACCGTGTGGTGTAGATGAGGGTGGAGCAGACAGCGTGAGGAACGTGCGGAGTAGGTGAGGGCGGAGGTGACAGCGTGAGGACCGTGCGGTGTAGATGAGGGTGGAGCAGACAGCGTGAGGACCGTGCGGAGTAGATGAGGGTGGAGGTGACAGCGTGAGGACCGTGCGGAGTAGATGAGGGTGGAGCAGACAGCGTGAGGATCGTGCGGAGTAGATGAGGGTGGAGCAGACAGCGTGAGGACCGTGTGGTGTAGATGAGGGTGGAGCAGACAGCGTGAGGACCGTGCGGAGTAGGTGAGGGTGGAGCAGACAGCGTGAGGATCGTGCGGAGTAGATTAGGGCGGAGGTGACAGCGTGAGGACCGTGCGGAGTAGATGAGGGTGGAGGTGACAGCGTGAGGACCGTGCGGAGTAGATGAGGGCGGAGGTGACAGCGTGAGGACCGTGTGGTGTAGATGACGGTGGAGCAGACAGCGTGAGGACCGTGCGGAGTAGATGAGGGCGGAGGTGACAGCGTGAGGACAGTGTGGTGTAGATGAGGGCGGAGGTGACAGCGTGAGGACCGTGCGGTGTAGATGAGGGTGGAGCAGACAGCGTGAGGACCGTGCGGAGTAGATGAGCGTGGAGCAGACAGCGTGAGGACCGTGCGGAGTAGATGAGGGTGGAGCAGACAGCGTAAGAACCGTGCGGAGTAGATGAGGGCGGAGGTGACAGCGTGAGGACCGTGCGGTGTAGATGAGGGTGGAGTAGACAGCGTGAGGACCGTGCGGAGTAGATGAGCGTGGAGCAGACAGCGTGAGGACCGTGCGGTGTAGATGAGGGTGGAGCAGACAGCGTGAGGACCGTGCGGTGTAGATGAGGGTGGAGCAGACAGCGTGAGGACCGTGTGGTGTAGATGAGGGTGGAGCAAACAGCGTGAGGAACGTGCGGAGTAGATGAGGGTGGAGCAGACAGCGTGAGGACCGTGTGGTGTAGATGAGGGTGGAGCAAACAGCGTCAGGACCGTGCGGTGTAGATGAGGGTGGAGCAGACAGCGTGAGGACCGTGTGGTGTAGATGAGGGTGGAGCAGACAGCGTGAGGAACGTGCGGAGTAGGTGAGGGCGGAGGTGACAGCGTGAGGACCGTGCGGTGTAGATGAGGGTGGAGCAGACAGCGTGAGGACCGTGCGGAGTAGATGAGGGTGGAGGTGACAGCGTGAGGACCGTGCGGAGTAGATGAGGGTGGAGCAGACAGCGTGAGGATCGTGCGGAGTAGATGAGGGTGGAGCAGACAGCGTGAGGACCGTGTGGTGTAGATGAGGGTGGAGCAGACAGCGTGAGGACCGTGCGGAGTAGGTGAGGGCGGAGGTGACAGCGTGAGGACCGTGTGGTGTAGATGAGGGTGGAGCAGACAGCGTGAGGATCGTGCGGAGTAGATTAGGGCGGAGGTGACAGCGTGAGGACCGTGCGGAGTAGATGAGGGTGGAGGTGACAGCGTGAGGACCGTGCGGAGTAGATGAGGGTGGAGCAGACAGCGTGAGGATCGTGCGGAGTAGATGAGGGCGGAGGTGACAGCGTGAGGACCGTGTGGTGTAGATGAGGGTGGAGCAGACAGCGTGAGGGCCGTGCGGTGCAGATGAGGGTGGAGCAGACAGCGTGAGGAACGTGCGGAGTAGGTGAGGGCGGAGGTGACAGCGTGAGGACCGTGCGGTGTAGATGAGGGTGGAGCAGACAGCGTGAGGAACGTGCGGAGTAGGTGAGGGCGGAGGTGACAGCGTGAGGACCGTGCGGTGTAGATGAGGGTGGAGGTGACAGCGTGAGGACCATGCGGTGTAGATGACGGTGGAGCAGACAGCGTGAGGATCGTGCGGAGTAGGTGAGGGCGGAGGTGACAGCGTGAGGACCGTGCGGTGTAGATGAGGGTGGAGCAGACAGCGTGAGGACCGTGCGGAGTAGATGAGGGCGGAGGTGACAGCGTGAGGACCGTGCAGAGTAGATGAGGGCGGAGGTGACAGCGTGAGGACCGTGCGGTGTAGATGAGGGTGGAGGTGACAGCGTGAGGACTGTGCGAAGTAGATGAAGGCGGAGGTGACAGCGTGAGGACCGTGCGGTGTAGATGAGGGCGGAGGTGACAGCGTGAGGACCGTGCGGAGTAGGTGAGGGTGGAGCAGACAGCGTGAGGACCGTGTGGTGTAGATGAGGGCGGAGGTGACAGCGTGAGGACCGTGCGGAGTAGGTGAGGGTGGAGCAGACAGCGTGAGGAACGTGCGGAGTAGATGAAGGCGGAGGTGACAGCGTGAGGACCGTGCGGAGTAGATGAGGGCGGAGCAGACAGCGTGAGGACCGTGCGGTGTAGATGAGGGTGGAGCAGACAGCGTGAGGACTGTGCGTTGTAGATGAGGGCGGAGGTGACAGCGTGAGGACCGTGCGGTGTAGATGAGGGCGGAGGTGACAGCGTGAGGACCGTGCGGTGTAGATGAGGGTGGAACAGACAGCGTGAGGACCGTGCGGAGTAGATGAGGGTGGAGGTGACAGCGTAAGGACCGTGCGAAGTAGATGAGGGTGGAGGTGACAGCGTAAGGACCGTGCGGAGTAGATGAGGGTGGAGCAGACAGCGTGAGGACCGTGCGGTGTAAATGAGGGTGGAGCAGACAGTGTGAGGACCGTGCGGTGTAGATGAGGGCGGAGGTGACAGTGTGAGGACTGTGCGGTGTAGATGAGGGTGGAGGTGACAGCATGAGTACCGTGTGGTGTAGATGAGGGTGGAGCAGACAGCGTGAGGATCGTGCGGTGTAGATGAGCGTGGAGCAGACAGCGTGAGGACCGTGTGGTGTAGATGAGGGCGGAGGTGACAGCGTGAGGACCGTGCGGAGTAGATGAGGGTGGAGGTGACAGCGTGAGGACCGTGTGGTGTAGATGAGGGTGGAGTAGACAGCGTGAGGACCGTGCGGTGTAGATGAGTTGAGGGTGGAGGTGACAGCATGAGTACCGTGTGGTGTAGATGAGGGTGGAGCAGACAGCGTGAGGACCGTGCGGTGTAGATGAGGGTGGAGCAGACAGCGTAAGAACCGTGCGGAGTAGATGAGGGCGGAGGTGACAGCGTGAGGACCGTGCGGAGTAGATGAGGGTGGAGCAGACAGCGTGAGGACCGTGTGGTGTAGATGAGGGTGGAGCAGACAGCGTGAGGACCGTGCGGAGTAGATGAGGGTGGAGCAGACAGCGTGAGGACCGTGCGGAGTAGATGAGGGTGGAGCAGACAGCGTGAGGACCGTGTGGTGTAGATTAGGGCGGAGGTGACAGCGTGAGGACCGTGCGGTGTAGATGAGGGCGGAGGTGACAGTGTGAGGACTGTGCGGTGTAGATGAGGGTGAAGGTGACAGCGTGAGGACCGTGCGGAGTAGATGAGGGTGGAGGTGACAGCGTGAGGACCGTGCGGAGTAGATGAGGGTGGAGCAGACAGTGTGAGGACCGTGCGGTGTAGATGAGGGTGGAGCAGACAGCGTGAGGATCGTGCGGTGTAGATGAGGGTGGAGCAGACAGCGTGAGGACCGTGCAGTGTAGATGAGGGTGGAGCAGACAGCGTGAGGATCGTGCGGTGTAGATGAGGGTGGAGCAGACAGCGTGAGGACCGTGCAGTGTAGATGAGGGTGGAGCAGACAGCGTGAGGATCGTGCGGAGTAGATGAGGGCGGAGGTGACAGCGTGAGGATCGTGCGGAGTAGATGAGGGTGGAGCAGACAGCGTGAGGACCGTGCGGAGTAGATGAGGGTGGAGCAGACAGCGTGAGGATCGTGCGGTGTAGATGAGGGTGGAGCAGACAGCGTGAGGACCGAGTGGTGTAGATGAGGGTGGAGCAGACAGCGTGAGGACCGTGCGGAGTAGATGAGGGCGGAGGTGATAGCGTGACGACCGTGCGGAGTAGATGAGGGTGGAGGTGACAGCGTGAGGATCGTGCGGAGTAGATGAGGGTGGAGGTGACAGCATGACGATCGTGCGGAGTAGATGAGGGCGGAGGTGACAGCGTGAGGACCGTGCGGTGTAGATGAGGGTGGAGGTGACAGCGTGAGGATCGTGCGGAGTAGATGAGGGTGGAACAGACAGTGTGAGGACCGTGCGGTGTAGATGAGGGTGGAGCAGACAGCGTGAGGATCGTGCGGTGTAGATGAGGGTGGAGCAGACAGCGTGAGGAACGTGCGGAGTAGATGAAAGCGGAGGTGACAGCGTGAGGACCGTGCGGAGTAGGTGAGGGCGGAGGTGACAGCGTGAGGACCGTGCGGTGTAGATGAGGGTGGAGCAGACAGCGTGAGGATCGTGCGGAGTAGATGAGGGTTGAGCAGACAGCGTGAGGACCATGAGGGTGGAGGTGACAGCGTGAGGACCGTGCGGTGTAGATGAGGGCGGAGGTGACAGCGTGAGGACCGTGCGGTGTAGATGAGGGTGGAGGTGACAGCGTGAGGACCGTGCGGTGTAGATGAGGGTAGAGGTGACAGCGTGAGGACCGTGCGGAGTAGATGAGGGTGGAGGTGACAGCGTGAGGACCGTGCGGAGTAGATGAGGGTGGAGGTGACAGCGTGAGGACCGTGCGGTGTAGATGAGGGTGGAGGTGACAGCGTGAGGACCGTGCGGTGTAGATGAGGGTGGAGGTGACAGCGTGAGGACTGTGCGGAGTAGATGAGGGCGGAGCAGACAGCGTGAGGACCGTGCGGTGTAGATGAGGGTGGAGGTGACAGCGTGAGGACCGTGCGGTGTGTAAACAGGAACACAACCCACACGTTCTATTGCTTCCATCCCACCTCTGCAGCATGCGGCTCACAGTCATACGCCCGTACACTGACCAGCACTTACCGAGTTCTCCAGTTCAGAGACGAGCTGAGCGGAGATAACGGAGACGTCACCAGAGGAGCTGCGCAGCTTCTTTTCACGATCCTGTATCGCGTCTTTATCACCCGGCTGGAGGAGGAGCTTCTCAGAGAGGAGGAGGATGATGCTGCGCAACGAGAAAAAGATGGAGGTGAGATGCTGCAGAAGAAAAACAATCCAAGTAATCCCGACAGCTGAGGACGCGCAGCACCATCCCCGACTGCTGAGGACGCGCAGCACCATCCCCAACTGCTGAGGACGCGCAGCACCATCCCCAACTGCTGAGGACGCGCAGCACCATCCCCGACTGCTGAGGACGCGCAGCACAATCCCCGACTGCTGAGGACGCGCAGTACAATCCCCGACTGCTGAGGACGCGCAGCACAATCCCCGACTGCTGAGGACGCGCAGCACCATCCCCGACTGCTGAGGACGCGCAGCACCATCCCCGACTGCTGAGGACGCGCAGCACCATCCCCGACTGCTGAGGACGCGCAGCACAATCCCCGACTGCTGAGGACGCGCAGCACAATCCCCGACTGCTGAGGACGCGCAGCACAATCCCCGACTGCTGAGGACGCGCAGCACCATCCCCGACTGCTGAGGACGCGCAGCACAATCCCCGACTGCTGAGGACGCGCAGCACAATCCCCGACTGCTGAGGACGCGCAGCACAATCCCCGACTGCTGGGGACGTACAACACAATCCCCAACTGCTGGGGACGTACAACACAATCCCCGACTGCTGGGAGCTTCCCCTAGTGGTGGCTGCAGACAGGATCTTATCTTGTATCTCTGTATATAGGGAGCTCCCCCTAGTGGTGGCTGCAGACAGGATCTTATCATGTATCTCTGTATACAGGGAGCTCCCCCTAGTGGTGGCTGCAGACAGGAGCTTATCAAGTATCTCTGTATACAGGGAGCTCCCCCTAGTGGTGGCTGCAGACAGGATCTTATCATGTATCTCTGTATACAGGGAGCTCCCTCTAGTGGTGGCTGCAGACAGGAGCTTATCATGTATCTCTGTATACAGGGAGCTCCCCCTAGTGGTGGCTGCAGACAGGAGCTTATCATATATCTCTGTATACAGGGAGCTCCCCCTAGTGGTGGCTGCAGACAGGATCTTATCATGTATCTCTGTATACAGGTAGCTCCCCCTAGTGGTGGCTGCACACAGAATCATCACGTTATTGTCTGTACAGTCGGTAAACAATGATAAATATAAATTAAGGCTAGGTTCGCACACTGCGTCTTTTTGACGCTGCGTTTTCGTGCGTTTTTGGCCGCTAAAAACGCACAAAAACGCACCTGCGTCGAAAAAACGCATAAAAAAACGCATGCGTTTTTGCCGCGATTTGGTGCATTTTTGGCTGCGTTTTGCTGCGTTTTTGATCTCTGCGTTTTGCTGCGTTTTTTATCAGTGAACAAAAAAAAAAAGGTCTGATGTCATTTCCTTCTTCAATGTGTTCTTCATTCTCCACTAGTGTATGCAGAAGAGCAGACAGCTGCAGAACTACAAGGCTCAGCATGCTCCATCCAGGACTGAATGCTTGAGGGAGAGTCAGGGGGAGCAGACCTACAAGGCTCAGCATCCTCCATCCAATAGTGTATGCAGGAGAGCAGACAGCAGATGTCGAACTACAAGGCTCAGCATCCTCCTTCCAGGACTGTATGCAGGATTTCTTTGCCCCCCCAAACAAAAAAAATGACGTGGGCTTCGCCATATTTTTGTATGCTAGCCGGGTACAGCAGGCAGGTACGGGCTGCCCCCAACCCCCAGCTGCCTATTTGTACCCGGCTGGGAACCAAAAATATAGGGAAGCCCTTTTTTTTTTAAATTATTTCATGAATTTCATAAAATAATTTTAAAAAAAAATGACGTGAGCTTCACCCAATTTTTGAGTCCAGCCGGGTACAACTAGGCAGCTGGGGATTGGAATCCACAGTGCAGGGTGCCCATTCTTTCTGGGCACCCCCGCTGTGAATTGCAGTCCCGCAGCCACCCCAGAAAATGGCGCTTTCATAGAAGCGCCATCTTCTGGCGCTGTACCCAACTCTTCCAGCTGCCCTGATGCCGGGTGGCTCGCTGGGTAATAATGGGGTTAGGGCTAGCTGTATAGCTGGCCCTAAGCCCGAAATTCATGGTGTCACGCCAATATTAGACATGGTCACCATGAATTTCTAGTAAAGATAAAAAAAAACACAACACACAGAAAAATATTTTTATTAGAAATAAAACACAACACAATTAGTGACTCCATCTTTATTGAAATAAAAAAAAACCCTCCGCAGTAATCCTGGGTCAGGGTCCCGCGCCGTCCAATCCGGATCCAATATCATCTGATCGGTTTGCTGGAAGGCAAAGCGATCAGATGATGTGTCAGGATCAAGTGCCTGAATCACATCACACATCAGCTGATTGTATAATCGGCTTTTATACAATCAGCTGATGCATCGGTGCAAAAAAAATAAAATAAATAAATAATACTCACTTATGTGCTGATTACCGGCAGCTGCTCCAGCGGAGTCTGATCCCGTCCGATCGCTGCAGCAGCTGCCGGTAATCAGGGATGAAGTCTCCTGACGCATCCGCTGATACCGGCCGGGCGCCCGCGTCACCGCGATACTTACGATCACCTGATGCGTCAGGTGACTGCATCAGGTGATCCATCGCCAGGTCCTGCATCCATCGGAGGTTTCCCGGCCGTCTGCACACAGCCGGAGCGGGGGTGGCGATACCGTGAGAGGAGATGGCAGCGGGCATGGCACCGGGAGTCTGCAGACAGGTGAGTATAACTTTTTTTTTTTTTTTTTCTACTGTTAACTTTTGTTTTCGCAGCCGCTTCCACCTCCTGCCCAGACATGGCGCCGCACGGCAGCATACATGCACAGGACGGGAGGTGGACGCGGCGGTGACTGTACCGGGAGGATTCACGCTTCTGTATATACTGACAGAAGGAATCCTCTTCCTGTACACGTCACTTTACTGCCCACCTCCTGCGTTTATAGCTGCGTTTTTGGTCTTAGAAACGCACTAAAACGCACCAAAACGCAGCTATTTGCCTTTCTCATTGCGTCTTTCAACATCCCATTGAACTCAATGGATGAAAAGCGCAGTGAAAAACGCGGGAATAATTGACATGCTGCGTTTTTGTGGCACCACAAAAACGCAGCTGAAAAAAAAAACAGATGTGTGCGGACAGCAAAAATGAAAACTCATAGACTTTGCTGGGGAAGCAAAGTCATGCAGTTTTGAGGCCAAAAACGCACCCGAAAAACGTGCAAAAATGCCGCGAAAAAACGCACTGTGCGCACATAGCCTTACTCAATTTTGGACCTGAATACAACAAGTTGGAAATCTGCTTTGAAGGGCGTCTGTCAGTAATCGCCACCTTTCCATACTGTATATTTGGGCATGCAGCCCTTTAACATGTAAATCCATTGACCCCATCAGATCTGGTAATCTGTGTCTTCCCATATGCTAATATAGAGTTCGGTGCTCTGGGCGTGGCATTTTGCCTCCAGAGACAGTGCCTCCAGTGGTTGTTTCCACTCCTAGCACCGGTCTTTATCTTCTTTGTTGGCTCAGTATCTGATCGCCTGCCTGACGTCACACAGACAGCTGTCAATCAAGTGCTCAGGGACGCCCAGAGCACTAAACACCTTAGTTACAAATTGTGAATGCAGCAACAGATATAAGAGGTAAAGGTGTCGTAGGATTGACATTTCTTAGCGCTGCAGGCCCAGACGCGCGGCTGGAAAGGGCTGATGTAGCTGACAGATGACTGTATGGTTTTGTCTCACATGGAGGGATGGGCTTATACCTTATCCCGGAGGATATGTTGTCTGTACAGGACGTAGTTACATGCATCCCGGCGTCGTCACCATCACGTCCCCCATTTTACTCCTCCTCCAGCAGCAGCTTCACTACGGCCAGCACTCGCTCACAGCCAACACCTCCTTTATATAGAAGTATCCGATCATCCATCAGCCCGGCGGCCGCGGATATTTATACAGTGCTATGTGTCTTTATTGCGGTGGATGGTTACTTTCTGGCCCGGTGCCTATTCCAGTCCTAAAACTTCCTGATGCATCTGATCTATGTGGCTCGGATACTGAAGATGCTGGTCAGTGAGCCAGAGGGGGCGCTAGAGTACACCTGCGGGGGGAGAGCAGCCCGCCCGCGGGGGGAGAGCACCACACTCGCGGGGAGTCCAGCACGATCATGAGAAGAGCAGCCCCCGCCCGCGGGGAGAGCAGCATGACCGGAGTGGCAGCGGCTCCATTCATTTTGTCCCTGTATTTGGGGCCACATCTTCCCCCGCCCTCTGGTCGGCACGTTCTGGCAGTGAGTGGCAGCGGTTCCTTTCATTTTGACCCAGTTTGTCCCCCGCCCCCCGGTCGGCATGTTCTGGCAGTGAGAGGCAGCGGTTCCTTTCACTTTGTCCCTGTTTGTCCCCCGCCCCCCGGTCGGCACGTTCTGGCAGTGAGTGGCAGCGGCTCCTTTCATTTTGACCCAGTTTGTCCCCCGCCCCCCCGGTCGGCACGTTCTGGCAGTGAGAGGCAGCGGTTCCTTTCACTTTGTCCCTGTTTGTCCCCCGCCCCCCGGTCGGCACGTTCTGGCAGTGAGAGGCAGCGGTTCCTTTCACTTTGTCCCTGTTTGTCCCCCGCCCCCCGGTTGGCACGTTCTGGCAGTGAGAGGCAGCGGTTCCTTTCACTTTGTCCCCGTTTGTCCCCCGCCCCCCGGTCGGCACGTTCTGGCAGTGAGTGGCAGCGGCTCCTTTCATTTTGTCCCTGTATTTGGGGTCACATCTCCCCCCGCCCTCCGGTCGGCACGTTCTGGTAGTGAGTGGCAGCGGTTCCTTTCATTTTGTCCCTGCATTTGGGGCCACACTCCCCCGCCCTCCGATCGGCACGTTCTGGTAGTGAGTGGCAGCGGTTCCTTTCATTTTGTCCCTGTATTTGGGGCCACACTCCCCCGCCCTCCGATCGGCACGTTCTGGCAGTGAGTGACAGCGGCTCCTTTCATTTTGTCCCTGTTTGTCCCCCGCCCTCCGGTCGGCACGTTCTGGCAGTGAGTGGCAGCGGTTCCTTTCATTTTGTCCCTGCATTTGGGGCCACACTCCCCCGCCCTCCGGTCGGCACGTTCTGGTAGTGAGTGGCAGCGGTTCCTTTCATTTTGTCCCTGTATTTGGGGCCACACTCCCCCGCCCTCCGATCGGCACGTTCTGGCAGTGAGTGGCAGCGGCTCCTTTCATTTTGTCCCTGTTTTTCCCCCGCCCTCCGGTCGGCACGTTCTGGCAGTGAGTGGCAGCGGTTCCTTTCATTTTGTCCCTGCATTTGGGGCCACACTCCCCCGCCCTCCGATCGGCACGTTCTGGCAGTGAGTGGCAGCGGCTCCTTTCATTTTGTCGCCATGCTCGGCACTGAATAAAGGAACAAATTCATCTTTGACAAACATTTACCGATTATCAAATCACAATGGCGGAGCGCAGACAGGGGCAATAAGTCACTGTAAGCGGGGATCCGGCTGCCGTGTGACACGTCTGGGTAGCCCGCCGATGACTAATAGCCGCTGTCAAAGCTGCGAGTACCGGGGGCTTCTTGTGACTGTTCTCAGCTACCTGGCGTTTAATGACAATACAGCCGGTGGCACGAGGGGCCCACGTCGCCCCCCGCGCCGACTGTCACAGGCCTATTAGGGGGAAGATGGAGATCCTACTCCTACTAGACTCACTCAACCAGCAGCAGCACTCCGGGCTTCTCTAATTATCCTCCCCGGGCCATCCATCCCCGGCTGACACTTATCCACGAGGCACGCAGCGCACTCGCAGGGCTCGTCCTCACACCTGTCCCATCCCCGGCTGACACTTATCCATGCGGCACGCGGCGAGCTCGCAGGACGCGTCCTCACACCTGTCCCAACCCCGGCTGACACTTATCCACACGGCGAGCTCGCAGGACGCGTCCTCACACCTGTCCCATCCCCGGCTAACACTTTTCCACGAGGCGAGCTCGCAGGACTCGTCCTGACACCTGTCCCATCCCCAGCTGACACTTTTCCACGCGGCTAGCTCACAGGACGCGTCCTCACACCTGTCCCATCCCCGGCTGACACTTTTCCACGCAGCTAGCTCACAGGACGCGTCCTCACACCTGTCCCATCCCCGGCTGACAGTTATCCACGCGGCTAGCTCGCAGGACTCGTCCTCACACCTGTCCCATCCCCGGCTGACACTTTTCCACACGGCGAGCTCGCAGGACGCATCCTCACACCTGTCCCATCCCCGGCTGACACTTATCCACGCGGCTAGCTCGCAGGACGCATCCTCACACCTGTCCCATCACCGGCTGACATTTATCCACGCGGCTAGCTCACAGGACTCGTCCTCAAACCTGTCCCATCCCCGGCTGACACTTTTCCATGCGGCGAGCTCGCAGGACGCGTCCTCACACCTGTCCCATCCCCGGCTGACATTTATCCACGCAGCTAGCTCACAGGACGCGTCCTCACACCTGTCCCATCCCCGGCTGACACTTATCCACGCGGCTAGCTCGCAGGACTCGTCCTCACACCTGTCCCATCCCCGGCTGACACTTTTCCACACGGCGAGCTCGCAGGACGCATCCTCACACCTGTCCCATCCCCGGCTGACACTTATCCACGCGGCTAGCTCGCAGGACGCATCCTCACACCTGTCCAATCACCGGCTGACATTTATCCACGCGGCTAGCTCACAGGACTCGTCCTCAAACCTGTCCCATCCCCGGCTGACACTTTTCCATGCGGCGAGCTCGCAGGACGCGTCCTCACACCTGTCCCATCCCCGGCTGACATTTATCCACGCAGCTAGCTCACAGGACGCGTCCTCACACCTGTCCCATCCCCGGCTGACACTTATCCACGCGGCTAGCTCACAGGACTCGTCCTCACACCTGTCCCATCCCCGGCTGACACTTTTCCACGCGGCGAGCTCGCAGGACGCGTCCTCACACCTGTCCCATCCCCGGCTGACATTTATCCACGCAGCTAGCTCACAGGACGCGTCCTCACACCTGTCCCATCCCCGGCTGACACTTATCCACGCGGCTAGCTCGCAGGACTAGTCCTCACACCTGTCCCATCCCCGGCTGACACTTATCCATGCGGTGAGCTCGCAGGACGCGTCCCCACACCTGTCCTATCCCCGGCTGACACTTATACACGCGGCGAGCTCGCAGGACGCGTCCTCACACCTGTCCCATCCCCGACTGACACTTATTCACGAGACACGCGGCTAGCTCGCAGGACAAGTCCTCACACCTGTCCCATCCCCGGCTGACAGTTATCCACGAGGCTAGCTCGCAGGACGCGTCCTCACACCTGTCCCATCCCCGACTGACACTTTTTCACGAGACACGCAGCTAGCTCGCAGGACTAGTCCTCACACCTGTCCCATCCCCGGCTGACACTTATCCACGCGGCTAGCTCACAGGACTCGTCCTCACACCTGTCCCATCCCCGACTGACACTTATTCACGAGACACGCAGCGAGCTCGCAGGACTCGTCCTCACACCTGTCCCATCCCCGGCTGACACTTATCCACGCGGCTAGCTCGCAGGACTAGTCCTCACACCTGTCCCATCCCCGGCTGACACTTATCCACGCGGTGAGCTCGCAGGACGTGTCCTCACACCTGTCCCATCCCCGGCTGACACTTATTCACGAGACACGCAGCGAGCTCGCAGGACACGTCCTCACACCTGTCCCATCCCCGGCTGACACTTATCCACGAGGCTAGCTCGCAGGACTCGTCACACCTGTCCCATCCCCGGCTGACACTTATCCACACGGCTAGCTCGCAGGACGCGTCCTCACACCTGTCCCATCCCCGGCTAACACTTATCCACGCGGCTAGCTCGCAGGACGCGTCCTCACACCTGTCCCATCCCCGGCTGACACTTATCCACGCGGTGAGCTCGCAGGACGCGTCCTCACACCTGTCCCATCCCCGGCTGACACTTTTCCACACGGCGAGCTCGCAGGACGCGTCCTCACACCTGTCCCATCCCCGGCTGACATTTATCCACGCAGCTAGCTCACAGGACGCGTCCTCACACCTGTCCCATCCCCGGCTGACACTTATCCACGCGGCTAGCTCGCAGGACTAGTCCTCACACCTGTCCCATCCCCGG
>NW_027444052.1:0-30142 GCF_048569485.1 Anomaloglossus baeobatrachus | reverse complement strand
GTTATTCAGATTCATTGCAGTGGGCGGCGGCTGCAAAACGCACCATTCTTCTTGTTTTGGCTCTGCAAAGCAGCCTTTTCAAGGGTTGGCTTGGGTGACAAAATGTCTTGTGTAGGCGTGGGTTTGTCTCCCTCTCGCTCTCTCTCCCTAAGATGTGTCCGGCATAGGCCAGGGTGCCACTCGAGGCCCAAACCAATTCTGGTTATCGCTTCTCGGCCTTTTGGCTAAGATCAAGTGTAGTATCTGTTCTTATCAGTTTAATATCTGATACGTCCCCTATCTGGGGACCATATATTAAATGGATTTTTAGAACAGGGAGATGGAAAAAGAGCTTGCTCTGTCCACTCCACGCATTGACCTGGTATTGCAGTACCTCCAGGAACGGTGCACCCCTTCTTAACCCAGTTTCCAAAAGCAGAACTCAATTCACCTGATTCATATTAGCCCGATTTAATGAATTGGAAGAAAGCATACGTCTTCATATGCACCTCAATTTGGCCCATTCACTTTTCACACTTCCTCCTTTTGTTTTTTATCTTTCACACTTTTGACTTTCTTTATTCATCCAAATAGCAAACTCATCACCACTCAACCTGACCAACTCGGCTATGTCCCCGTGCTGCAGTTCTCTGTCTTATCTAGATCATTTGCAATTGAATGGAATAGATCCCTTTTGGACAAAGTGGATTCACCTGCTGCTGCAGTGACCACAGGTGTGATAACATCTAGAATTGGCATCTGGTGCGATCTCTCCGCTTCCACTCCAAAGAAAGTTACCTGTTTATTCCTATCATGCATTGGTTTTTGGGGTTTTCTTTGAGTAATGATGATCTCTTTAGTAGTCTGTTGGCGCCCTCTCCTGGAGGAATAGTTTGCTTGCTCTTGGACATTCTAAAAGAGAGGTCATGATAGACATTGAGCTTCTGAGCTCAATTGGGGACAGTCATGGGTGATGAATGTTTGCAACCTACTGCGAAGCCTCATACCGCAATATAAGGAACGTCAAATACTAAGAAAGGGCGGCCTATGAAAGAATTACTACTTTCAATAAGTACACTTAAACGGCTAATTGGGAATAGAAAAACTGTAAAAAGCCCTCTGAGAAAGCCCCCCTCTAACCTTTGATAGTAAGCTTTTCTGTAGTCTGCCTGTTGATGTATTTTCCGTTTGAACTGTGCACAACATGAAGAGACGGAACACTGGCGGCTTGTCACAATGCCCCCCGATGACATCACAATAGCGCTGCTGCCTAGAAAACAAGCTGCGCAGAAGAAGTTGTTCTTTGGGTGGGAGGGTGGGCTAGTGGAAGGAGGGGGCAATCTCTTTTTTTCCCGGGTGGTAGGGGGATGACAGGAGAAGGGAAGCGGGTGGTGAGAAAGGTACAGAGGGCAGGGTTTGGGGGCTGGGAAGGAAAGGGAAAAGATTAGGGTTTGGGGATGATGAAAGGGCTTTCTACGGGTAAGGATGGCAAAGGGTGGCAGTGACGGAAAGTCAGGCAACCTGTCCTGTCCGTCTTTTTGTATCGTGAATTGGAAAGACTGCAAGGGGGAGGGGAGTTGCTTGCGCCCTAAAGGAGGAGTTATTCAGATTCATTGCAGTGGGCGGCGGCTGCAAAACGCACCATTCTTCTTGTTTTGGCTCTGCAAAGCAGCCTTTTCAAGGGTTGGCTTGGGTGACAAAATGTCTTGTGTAGGCGTGGGTTTGTCTCCCTCTCGCTCTCTCTCCCTAAGATGTGTCCGGCATAGGCCAGGGTGCCACTCGAGGCCCAAACCAATTCTGGTTATCGCTTCTCGGCCTTTTGGCTAAGATCAAGTGTAGTATCTGTTCTTATCAGTTTAATATCTGATACGTCCCCTATCTGGGGACCATATATTAAATGGATTTTTAGAACAGGGAGATGGAAAAAGAGCTTGCTCTGTCCACTCCACGCATTGACCTGGTATTGCAGTACCTCCAGGAACGGTGCACCCCTTCTTAACCCAGTTTCCAAAAGCAGAACTCAATTCACCTGATTCATATTAGCCCGATTTAATGAATTGGAAGAAAGCATACGTCTTCATATGCACCTCAATTTGGCCCATTCACTTTTCACACTTCCTCCTTTTGTTTTTTATCTTTCACACTTTTGACTTTCTTTATTCATCCAAATAGCAAACTCATCACCACTCAACCTGACCAACTCGGCTATGTCCCCGTGCTGCAGTTCTCTGTCTTATCTAGATCATTTGCAATTGAATGGAATAGATCCCTTTTGGACAAAGTGGATTCACCTGCTGCTGCAGTGACCACAGGTGTGATAACATCTAGAATTGGCATCTGGTGCGATCTCTCCGCTTCCACTCCAAAGAAAGTTACCTGTTTATTCCTATCATGCATTGGTTTTTGGGGTTTTCTTTGAGTAATGATGATCTCTTTAGTAGTCTGTTGGCGCCCTCTCCTGGAGGAATAGTTTGCTTGCTCTTGGACATTCTAAAAGAGAGGTCATGATAGACATTGAGCTTCTGAGCTCAATTGGGGACAGTCATGGGTGATGAATGTTTGCAACCTACTGCGAAGCCTCATACCGCAATATAAGGAACGTCAAATACTAAGAAAGGGCGGCCTATGAAAGAATTACTACTTTCAATAAGTACACTTAAACGGCTAATTGGGAATAGAAAAACTGTAAAAAGCCCTCTGAGAAAGCCCCCCTCTAACCTTTGATAGTAAGCTTTTCTGTAGTCTGCCTGTTGATGTATTTTCCGTTTGAACTGTGCACAACATGAAGAGACGGAACACTGGCGGCTTGTCACAATGCCCCCCGATGACATCACAATAGCGCTGCTGCCTAGAAAACAAGCTGCGCAGAAGAAGTTGTTCTTTGGGTGGGAGGGTGGGCTAGTGGAAGGAGGGGGCAATCTCTTTTTTTCCCGGGTGGTAGGGGGATGACAGGAGAAGGGAAGCGGGTGGTGAGAAAGGTACAGAGGGCAGGGTTTGGGGGCTGGGAAGGAAAGGGAAAAGATTAGGGTTTGGGGATGATGAAAGGGCTTTCTACGGGTAAGGATGGCAAAGGGTGGCAGTGACGGAAAGTCAGGCAACCTGTCCTGTCCGTCTTTTTGTATCGTGAATTGGAAAGACTGCAAGGGGGAGGGGAGTTGCTTGCGCCCTAAAGGAGGAGTTATTCAGATTCATTGCAGTGGGCGGCGGCTGCAAAACGCACCATTCTTCTTGTTTTGGCTCTGCAAAGCAGCCTTTTCAAGGGTTGGCTTGGGTGACAAAATGTCTTGTGTAGGCGTGGGTTTGTCTCCCTCTCGCTCTCTCTCCCTAAGATGTGTCCGGCATAGGCCAGGGTGCCACTCGAGGCCCAAACCAATTCTGGTTATCGCTTCTCGGCCTTTTGGCTAAGATCAAGTGTAGTATCTGTTCTTATCAGTTTAATATCTGATACGTCCCCTATCTGGGGACCATATATTAAATGGATTTTTAGAACAGGGAGATGGAAAAAGAGCTTGCTCTGTCCACTCCACGCATTGACCTGGTATTGCAGTACCTCCAGGAACGGTGCACCCCTTCTTAACCCAGTTTCCAAAAGCAGAACTCAATTCACCTGATTCATATTAGCCCGATTTAATGAATTGGAAGAAAGCATACGTCTTCATATGCACCTCAATTTGGCCCATTCACTTTTCACACTTCCTCCTTTTGTTTTTTATCTTTCACACTTTTGACTTTCTTTATTCATCCAAATAGCAAACTCATCACCACTCAACCTGACCAACTCGGCTATGTCCCCGTGCTGCAGTTCTCTGTCTTATCTAGATCATTTGCAATTGAATGGAATAGATCCCTTTTGGACAAAGTGGATTCACCTGCTGCTGCAGTGACCACAGGTGTGATAACATCTAGAATTGGCATCTGGTGCGATCTCTCCGCTTCCACTCCAAAGAAAGTTACCTGTTTATTCCTATCATGCATTGGTTTTTGGGGTTTTCTTTGAGTAATGATGATCTCTTTAGTAGTCTGTTGGCGCCCTCTCCTGGAGGAATAGTTTGCTTGCTCTTGGACATTCTAAAAGAGAGGTCATGATAGACATTGAGCTTCTGAGCTCAATTGGGGACAGTCATGGGTGATGAATGTTTGCAACCTACTGCGAAGCCTCATACCGCAATATAAGGAACGTCAAATACTAAGAAAGGGCGGCCTATGAAAGAATTACTACTTTCAATAAGTACACTTAAACGGCTAATTGGGAATAGAAAAACTGTAAAAAGCCCTCTGAGAAAGCCCCCCTCTAACCTTTGATAGTAAGCTTTTCTGTAGTCTGCCTGTTGATGTATTTTCCGTTTGAACTGTGCACAACATGAAGAGACGGAACACTGGCGGCTTGTCACAATGCCCCCCGATGACATCACAATAGCGCTGCTGCCTAGAAAACAAGCTGCGCAGAAGAAGTTGTTCTTTGGGTGGGAGGGTGGGCTAGTGGAAGGAGGGGGCAATCTCTTTTTTTCCCGGGTGGTAGGGGGATGACAGGAGAAGGGAAGCGGGTGGTGAGAAAGGTACAGAGGGCAGGGTTTGGGGGCTGGGAAGGAAAGGGAAAAGATTAGGGTTTGGGGATGATGAAAGGGCTTTCTACGGGTAAGGATGGCAAAGGGTGGCAGTGACGGAAAGTCAGGCAACCTGTCCTGTCCGTCTTTTTGTATCGTGAATTGGAAAGACTGCAAGGGGGAGGGGAGTTGCTTGCGCCCTAAAGGAGGAGTTATTCAGATTCATTGCAGTGGGCGGCGGCTGCAAAACGCACCATTCTTCTTGTTTTGGCTCTGCAAAGCAGCCTTTTCAAGGGTTGGCTTGGGTGACAAAATGTCTTGTGTAGGCGTGGGTTTGTCTCCCTCTCGCTCTCTCTCCCTAAGATGTGTCCGGCATAGGCCAGGGTGCCACTCGAGGCCCAAACCAATTCTGGTTATCGCTTCTCGGCCTTTTGGCTAAGATCAAGTGTAGTATCTGTTCTTATCAGTTTAATATCTGATACGTCCCCTATCTGGGGACCATATATTAAATGGATTTTTAGAACAGGGAGATGGAAAAAGAGCTTGCTCTGTCCACTCCACGCATTGACCTGGTATTGCAGTACCTCCAGGAACGGTGCACCCCTTCTTAACCCAGTTTCCAAAAGCAGAACTCAATTCACCTGATTCATATTAGCCCGATTTAATGAATTGGAAGAAAGCATACGTCTTCATATGCACCTCAATTTGGCCCATTCACTTTTCACACTTCCTCCTTTTGTTTTTTATCTTTCACACTTTTGACTTTCTTTATTCATCCAAATAGCAAACTCATCACCACTCAACCTGACCAACTCGGCTATGTCCCCGTGCTGCAGTTGTCTGTCTTATCTAGATCATTTGCAATTGAATGGAATAGATCCCTTTTGGACAAAGTGGATTCACCTGCTGCTGCAGTGACCACAGGTGTGATAACATCTAGAATTGGCATCTGGTGCGATCTCTCCGCTTCCACTCCAAAGAAAGTTACCTGTTTATTCCTATCATGCATTGGTTTTTGGGGTTTTCTTTGAGTAATGATGATCTCTTTAGTAGTCTGTTGGCGCCCTCTCCTGGAGGAATAGTTTGCTTGCTCTTGGACATTCTAAAAGAGAGGTCATGATAGACATTGAGCTTCTGAGCTCAATTGGGGACAGTCATGGGTGATGAATGTTTGCAACCTACTGCGAAGCCTCATACCGCAATATAAGGAACGTCAAATACTAAGAAAGGGCGGCCTATGAAAGAATTACTACTTTCAATAAGTACACTTAAACGGCTAATTGGGAATAGAAAAACTGTAAAAAGCCCTCTGAGAAAGCCCCCCTCTAACCTTTGATAGTAAGCTTTTCTGTAGTCTGCCTGTTGATGTATTTTCCGTTTGAACTGTGCACAACATGAAGAGACGGAACACTGGCGGCTTGTCACAATGCCCCCCGATGACATCACAATAGCGCTGCTGCCTAGAAAACAAGCTGCGCAGAAGAAGTTGTTCTTTGGGTGGGAGGGTGGGCTAGTGGAAGGAGGGGGCAATCTCTTTTTTTCCCGGGTGGTAGGGGGATGACAGGAGAAGGGAAGCGGGTGGTGAGAAAGGTACAGAGGGCAGGGTTTGGGGGCTGGGAAGGAAAGGGAAAAGATTAGGGTTTGGGGATGATGAAAGGGCTTTCTACGGGTAAGGATGGCAAAGGGTGGCAGTGACGGAAAGTCAGGCAACCTGTCCTGTCCGTCTTTTTGTATCGTGAATTGGAAAGACTGCAAGGGGGAGGGGAGTTGCTTGCGCCCTAAAGGAGGAGTTATTCAGATTCATTGCAGTGGGCGGCGGCTGCAAAACGCACCATTCTTCTTGTTTTGGCTCTGCAAAGCAGCCTTTTCAAGGGTTGGCTTGGGTGACAAAATGTCTTGTGTAGGCGTGGGTTTGTCTCCCTCTCGCTCTCTCTCCCTAAGATGTGTCCGGCATAGGCCAGGGTGCCACTCGAGGCCCAAACCAATTCTGGTTATCGCTTCTCGGCCTTTTGGCTAAGATCAAGTGTAGTATCTGTTCTTATCAGTTTAATATCTGATACGTCCCCTATCTGGGGACCATATATTAAATGGATTTTTAGAACAGGGAGATGGAAAAAGAGCTTGCTCTGTCCACTCCACGCATTGACCTGGTATTGCAGTACCTCCAGGAACGGTGCACCCCTTCTTAACCCAGTTTCCAAAAGCAGAACTCAATTCACCTGATTCATATTAGCCCGATTTAATGAATTGGAAGAAAGCATACGTCTTCATATGCACCTCAATTTGGCCCATTCACTTTTCACACTTCCTCCTTTTGTTTTTTATCTTTCACACTTTTGACTTTCTTTATTCATCCAAATAGCAAACTCATCACCACTCAACCTGACCAACTCGGCTATGTCCCCGTGCTGCAGTTCTCTGTCTTATCTAGATCATTTGCAATTGAATGGAATAGATCCCTTTTGGACAAAGTGGATTCACCTGCTGCTGCAGTGACCACAGGTGTGATAACATCTAGAATTGGCATCTGGTGCGATCTCTCCGCTTCCACTCCAAAGAAAGTTACCTGTTTATTCCTATCATGCATTGGTTTTTGGGGTTTTCTTTGAGTAATGATGATCTCTTTAGTAGTCTGTTGGCGCCCTCTCCTGGAGGAATAGTTTGCTTGCTCTTGGACATTCTAAAAGAGAGGTCATGATAGACATTGAGCTTCTGAGCTCAATTGGGGACAGTCATGGGTGATGAATGTTTGCAACCTACTGCGAAGCCTCATACCGCAATATAAGGAACGTCAAATACTAAGAAAGGGCGGCCTATGAAAGAATTACTACTTTCAATAAGTACACTTAAACGGCTAATTGGGAATAGAAAAACTGTAAAAAGCCCTCTGAGAAAGCCCCCCTCTAACCTTTGATAGTAAGCTTTTCTGTAGTCTGCCTGTTGATGTATTTTCCGTTTGAACTGTGCACAACATGAAGAGACGGAACACTGGCGGCTTGTCACAATGCCCCCCGATGACATCACAATAGCGCTGCTGCCTAGAAAACAAGCTGCGCAGAAGAAGTTGTTCTTTGGGTGGGAGGGTGGGCTAGTGGAAGGAGGGGGCAATCTCTTTTTTTCCCGGGTGGTAGGGGGATGACAGGAGAAGGGAAGCGGGTGGTGAGAAAGGTACAGAGGGCAGGGTTTGGGGGCTGGGAAGGAAAGGGAAAAGATTAGGGTTTGGGGATGATGAAAGGGCTTTCTACGGGTAAGGATGGCAAAGGGTGGCAGTGACGGAAAGTCAGGCAACCTGTCCTGTCCGTCTTTTTGTATCGTGAATTGGAAAGACTGCAAGGGGGAGGGGAGTTGCTTGCGCCCTAAAGGAGGAGTTATTCAGATTCATTGCAGTGGGCGGCGGCTGCAAAACGCACCATTCTTCTTGTTTTGGCTCTGCAAAGCAGCCTTTTCAAGGGTTGGCTTGGGTGACAAAATGTCTTGTGTAGGCGTGGGTTTGTCTCCCTCTCGCTCTCTCTCCCTAAGATGTGTCCGGCATAGGCCAGGGTGCCACTCGAGGCCCAAACCAATTCTGGTTATCGCTTCTCGGCCTTTTGGCTAAGATCAAGTGTAGTATCTGTTCTTATCAGTTTAATATCTGATACGTCCCCTATCTGGGGACCATATATTAAATGGATTTTTAGAACAGGGAGATGGAAAAAGAGCTTGCTCTGTCCACTCCACGCATTGACCTGGTATTGCAGTACCTCCAGGAACGGTGCACCCCTTCTTAACCCAGTTTCCAAAAGCAGAACTCAATTCACCTGATTCATATTAGCCCGATTTAATGAATTGGAAGAAAGCATACGTCTTCATATGCACCTCAATTTGGCCCATTCACTTTTCACACTTCCTCCTTTTGTTTTTTATCTTTCACACTTTTGACTTTCTTTATTCATCCAAATAGCAAACTCATCACCACTCAACCTGACCAACTCGGCTATGTCCCCGTGCTGCAGTTCTCTGTCTTATCTAGATCATTTGCAATTGAATGGAATAGATCCCTTTTGGACAAAGTGGATTCACCTGCTGCTGCAGTGACCACAGGTGTGATAACATCTAGAATTGGCATCTGGTGCGATCTCTCCGCTTCCACTCCAAAGAAAGTTACCTGTTTATTCCTATCATGCATTGGTTTTTGGGGTTTTCTTTGAGTAATGATGATCTCTTTAGTAGTCTGTTGGCGCCCTCTCCTGGAGGAATAGTTTGCTTGCTCTTGGACATTCTAAAAGAGAGGTCATGATAGACATTGAGCTTCTGAGCTCAATTGGGGACAGTCATGGGTGATGAATGTTTGCAACCTACTGCGAAGCCTCATACCGCAATATAAGGAACGTCAAATACTAAGAAAGGGCGGCCTATGAAAGAATTACTACTTTCAATAAGTACACTTAAACGGCTAATTGGGAATAGAAAAACTGTAAAAAGCCCTCTGAGAAAGCCCCCCTCTAACCTTTGATAGTAAGCTTTTCTGTAGTCTGCCTGTTGATGTATTTTCCGTTTGAACTGTGCACAACATGAAGAGACGGAACACTGGCGGCTTGTCACAATGCCCCCCGATGACATCACAATAGCGCTGCTGCCTAGAAAACAAGCTGCGCAGAAGAAGTTGTTCTTTGGGTGGGAGGGTGGGCTAGTGGAAGGAGGGGGCAATCTCTTTTTTTCCCGGGTGGTAGGGGGATGACAGGAGAAGGGAAGCGGGTGGTGAGAAAGGTACAGAGGGCAGGGTTTGGGGGCTGGGAAGGAAAGGGAAAAGATTAGGGTTTGGGGATGATGAAAGGGCTTTCTACGGGTAAGGATGGCAAAGGGTGGCAGTGACGGAAAGTCAGGCAACCTGTCCTGTCCGTCTTTTTGTATCGTGAATTGGAAAGACTGCAAGGGGGAGGGGAGTTGCTTGCGCCCTAAAGGAGGAGTTATTCAGATTCATTGCAGTGGGCGGCGGCTGCAAAACGCACCATTCTTCTTGTTTTGGCTCTGCAAAGCAGCCTTTTCAAGGGTTGGCTTGGGTGACAAAATGTCTTGTGTAGGCGTGGGTTTGTCTCCCTCTCGCTCTCTCTCCCTAAGATGTGTCCGGCATAGGCCAGGGTGCCACTCGAGGCCCAAACCAATTCTGGTTATCGCTTCTCGGCCTTTTGGCTAAGATCAAGTGTAGTATCTGTTCTTATCAGTTTAATATCTGATACGTCCCCTATCTGGGGACCATATATTAAATGGATTTTTAGAACAGGGAGATGGAAAAAGAGCTTGCTCTGTCCACTCCACGCATTGACCTGGTATTGCAGTACCTCCAGGAACGGTGCACCCCTTCTTAACCCAGTTTCCAAAAGCAGAACTCAATTCACCTGATTCATATTAGCCCGATTTAATGAATTGGAAGAAAGCATACGTCTTCATATGCACCTCAATTTGGCCCATTCACTTTTCACACTTCCTCCTTTTGTTTTTTATCTTTCACACTTTTGACTTTCTTTATTCATCCAAATAGCAAACTCATCACCACTCAACCTGACCAACTCGGCTATGTCCCCGTGCTGCAGTTCTCTGTCTTATCTAGATCATTTGCAATTGAATGGAATAGATCCCTTTTGGACAAAGTGGATTCACCTGCTGCTGCAGTGACCACAGGTGTGATAACATCTAGAATTGGCATCTGGTGCGATCTCTCCGCTTCCACTCCAAAGAAAGTTACCTGTTTATTCCTATCATGCATTGGTTTTTGGGGTTTTCTTTGAGTAATGATGATCTCTTTAGTAGTCTGTTGGCGCCCTCTCCTGGAGGAATAGTTTGCTTGCTCTTGGACATTCTAAAAGAGAGGTCATGATAGACATTGAGCTTCTGAGCTCAATTGGGGACAGTCATGGGTGATGAATGTTTGCAACCTACTGCGAAGCCTCATACCGCAATATAAGGAACGTCAAATACTAAGAAAGGGCGGCCTATGAAAGAATTACTACTTTCAATAAGTACACTTAAACGGCTAATTGGGAATAGAAAAACTGTAAAAAGCCCTCTGAGAAAGCCCCCCTCTAACCTTTGATAGTAAGCTTTTCTGTAGTCTGCCTGTTGATGTATTTTCCGTTTGAACTGTGCACAACATGAAGAGACGGAACACTGGCGGCTTGTCACAATGCCCCCCGATGACATCACAATAGCGCTGCTGCCTAGAAAACAAGCTGCGCAGAAGAAGTTGTTCTTTGGGTGGGAGGGTGGGCTAGTGGAAGGAGGGGGCAATCTCTTTTTTTCCCGGGTGGTAGGGGGATGACAGGAGAAGGGAAGCGGGTGGTGAGAAAGGTACAGAGGGCAGGGTTTGGGGGCTGGGAAGGAAAGGGAAAAGATTAGGGTTTGGGGATGATGAAAGGGCTTTCTACGGGTAAGGATGGCAAAGGGTGGCAGTGACGGAAAGTCAGGCAACCTGTCCTGTCCGTCTTTTTGTATCGTGAATTGGAAAGACTGCAAGGGGGAGGGGAGTTGCTTGCGCCCTAAAGGAGGAGTTATTCAGATTCATTGCAGTGGGCGGCGGCTGCAAAACGCACCATTCTTCTTGTTTTGGCTCTGCAAAGCAGCCTTTTCAAGGGTTGGCTTGGGTGACAAAATGTCTTGTGTAGGCGTGGGTTTGTCTCCCTCTCGCTCTCTCTCCCTAAGATGTGTCCGGCATAGGCCAGGGTGCCACTCGAGGCCCAAACCAATTCTGGTTATCGCTTCTCGGCCTTTTGGCTAAGATCAAGTGTAGTATCTGTTCTTATCAGTTTAATATCTGATACGTCCCCTATCTGGGGACCATATATTAAATGGATTTTTAGAACAGGGAGATGGAAAAAGAGCTTGCTCTGTCCACTCCACGCATTGACCTGGTATTGCAGTACCTCCAGGAACGGTGCACCCCTTCTTAACCCAGTTTCCAAAAGCAGAACTCAATTCACCTGATTCATATTAGCCCGATTTAATGAATTGGAAGAAAGCATACGTCTTCATATGCACCTCAATTTGGCCCATTCACTTTTCACACTTCCTCCTTTTGTTTTTTATCTTTCACACTTTTGACTTTCTTTATTCATCCAAATAGCAAACTCATCACCACTCAACCTGACCAACTCGGCTATGTCCCCGTGCTGCAGTTCTCTGTCTTATCTAGATCATTTGCAATTGAATGGAATAGATCCCTTTTGGACAAAGTGGATTCACCTGCTGCTGCAGTGACCACAGGTGTGATAACATCTAGAATTGGCATCTGGTGCGATCTCTCCGCTTCCACTCCAAAGAAAGTTACCTGTTTATTCCTATCATGCATTGGTTTTTGGGGTTTTCTTTGAGTAATGATGATCTCTTTAGTAGTCTGTTGGCGCCCTCTCCTGGAGGAATAGTTTGCTTGCTCTTGGACATTCTAAAAGAGAGGTCATGATAGACATTGAGCTTCTGAGCTCAATTGGGGACAGTCATGGGTGATGAATGTTTGCAACCTACTGCGAAGCCTCATACCGCAATATAAGGAACGTCAAATACTAAGAAAGGGCGGCCTATGAAAGAATTACTACTTTCAATAAGTACACTTAAACGGCTAATTGGGAATAGAAAAACTGTAAAAAGCCCTCTGAGAAAGCCCCCCTCTAACCTTTGATAGTAAGCTTTTCTGTAGTCTGCCTGTTGATGTATTTTCCGTTTGAACTGTGCACAACATGAAGAGACGGAACACTGGCGGCTTGTCACAATGCCCCCCGATGACATCACAATAGCGCTGCTGCCTAGAAAACAAGCTGCGCAGAAGAAGTTGTTCTTTGGGTGGGAGGGTGGGCTAGTGGAAGGAGGGGGCAATCTCTTTTTTTCCCGGGTGGTAGGGGGATGACAGGAGAAGGGAAGCGGGTGGTGAGAAAGGTACAGAGGGCAGGGTTTGGGGGCTGGGAAGGAAAGGGAAAAGATTAGGGTTTGGGGATGATGAAAGGGCTTTCTACGGGTAAGGATGGCAAAGGGTGGCAGTGACGGAAAGTCAGGCAACCTGTCCTGTCCGTCTTTTTGTATCGTGAATTGGAAAGACTGCAAGGGGGAGGGGAGTTGCTTGCGCCCTAAAGGAGGAGTTATTCAGATTCATTGCAGTGGGCGGCGGCTGCAAAACGCACCATTCTTCTTGTTTTGGCTCTGCAAAGCAGCCTTTTCAAGGGTTGGCTTGGGTGACAAAATGTCTTGTGTAGGCGTGGGTTTGTCTCCCTCTCGCTCTCTCTCCCTAAGATGTGTCCGGCATAGGCCAGGGTGCCACTCGAGGCCCAAACCAATTCTGGTTATCGCTTCTCGGCCTTTTGGCTAAGATCAAGTGTAGTATCTGTTCTTATCAGTTTAATATCTGATACGTCCCCTATCTGGGGACCATATATTAAATGGATTTTTAGAACAGGGAGATGGAAAAAGAGCTTGCTCTGTCCACTCCACGCATTGACCTGGTATTGCAGTACCTCCAGGAACGGTGCACCCCTTCTTAACCCAGTTTCCAAAAGCAGAACTCAATTCACCTGATTCATATTAGCCCGATTTAATGAATTGGAAGAAAGCATACGTCTTCATATGCACCTCAATTTGGCCCATTCACTTTTCACACTTCCTCCTTTTGTTTTTTATCTTTCACACTTTTGACTTTCTTTATTCATCCAAATAGCAAACTCATCACCACTCAACCTGACCAACTCGGCTATGTCCCCGTGCTGCAGTTCTCTGTCTTATCTAGATCATTTGCAATTGAATGGAATAGATCCCTTTTGGACAAAGTGGATTCACCTGCTGCTGCAGTGACCACAGGTGTGATAACATCTAGAATTGGCATCTGGTGCGATCTCTCCGCTTCCACTCCAAAGAAAGTTACCTGTTTATTCCTATCATGCATTGGTTTTTGGGGTTTTCTTTGAGTAATGATGATCTCTTTAGTAGTCTGTTGGCGCCCTCTCCTGGAGGAATAGTTTGCTTGCTCTTGGACATTCTAAAAGAGAGGTCATGATAGACATTGAGCTTCTGAGCTCAATTGGGGACAGTCATGGGTGATGAATGTTTGCAACCTACTGCGAAGCCTCATACCGCAATATAAGGAACGTCAAATACTAAGAAAGGGCGGCCTATGAAAGAATTACTACTTTCAATAAGTACACTTAAACGGCTAATTGGGAATAGAAAAACTGTAAAAAGCCCTCTGAGAAAGCCCCCCTCTAACCTTTGATAGTAAGCTTTTCTGTAGTCTGCCTGTTGATGTATTTTCCGTTTGAACTGTGCACAACATGAAGAGACGGAACACTGGCGGCTTGTCACAATGCCCCCCGATGACATCACAATAGCGCTGCTGCCTAGAAAACAAGCTGCGCAGAAGAAGTTGTTCTTTGGGTGGGAGGGTGGGCTAGTGGAAGGAGGGGGCAATCTCTTTTTTTCCCGGGTGGTAGGGGGATGACAGGAGAAGGGAAGCGGGTGGTGAGAAAGGTACAGAGGGCAGGGTTTGGGGGCTGGGAAGGAAAGGGAAAAGATTAGGGTTTGGGGATGATGAAAGGGCTTTCTACGGGTAAGGATGGCAAAGGGTGGCAGTGACGGAAAGTCAGGCAACCTGTCCTGTCCGTCTTTTTGTATCGTGAATTGGAAAGACTGCAAGGGGGAGGGGAGTTGCTTGCGCCCTAAAGGAGGAGTTATTCAGATTCATTGCAGTGGGCGGCGGCTGCAAAACGCACCATTCTTCTTGTTTTGGCTCTGCAAAGCAGCCTTTTCAAGGGTTGGCTTGGGTGACAAAATGTCTTGTGTAGGCGTGGGTTTGTCTCCCTCTCGCTCTCTCTCCCTAAGATGTGTCCGGCATAGGCCAGGGTGCCACTCGAGGCCCAAACCAATTCTGGTTATCGCTTCTCGGCCTTTTGGCTAAGATCAAGTGTAGTATCTGTTCTTATCAGTTTAATATCTGATACGTCCCCTATCTGGGGACCATATATTAAATGGATTTTTAGAACAGGGAGATGGAAAAAGAGCTTGCTCTGTCCACTCCACGCATTGACCTGGTATTGCAGTACCTCCAGGAACGGTGCACCCCTTCTTAACCCAGTTTCCAAAAGCAGAACTCAATTCACCTGATTCATATTAGCCCGATTTAATGAATTGGAAGAAAGCATACGTCTTCATATGCACCTCAATTTGGCCCATTCACTTTTCACACTTCCTCCTTTTGTTTTTTATCTTTCACACTTTTGACTTTCTTTATTCATCCAAATAGCAAACTCATCACCACTCAACCTGACCAACTCGGCTATGTCCCCGTGCTGCAGTTCTCTGTCTTATCTAGATCATTTGCAATTGAATGGAATAGATCCCTTTTGGACAAAGTGGATTCACCTGCTGCTGCAGTGACCACAGGTGTGATAACATCTAGAATTGGCATCTGGTGCGATCTCTCCGCTTCCACTCCAAAGAAAGTTACCTGTTTATTCCTATCATGCATTGGTTTTTGGGGTTTTCTTTGAGTAATGATGATCTCTTTAGTAGTCTGTTGGCGCCCTCTCCTGGAGGAATAGTTTGCTTGCTCTTGGACATTCTAAAAGAGAGGTCATGATAGACATTGAGCTTCTGAGCTCAATTGGGGACAGTCATGGGTGATGAATGTTTGCAACCTACTGCGAAGCCTCATACCGCAATATAAGGAACGTCAAATACTAAGAAAGGGCGGCCTATGAAAGAATTACTACTTTCAATAAGTACACTTAAACGGCTAATTGGGAATAGAAAAACTGTAAAAAGCCCTCTGAGAAAGCCCCCCTCTAACCTTTGATAGTAAGCTTTTCTGTAGTCTGCCTGTTGATGTATTTTCCGTTTGAACTGTGCACAACATGAAGAGACGGAACACTGGCGGCTTGTCACAATGCCCCCCGATGACATCACAATAGCGCTGCTGCCTAGAAAACAAGCTGCGCAGAAGAAGTTGTTCTTTGGGTGGGAGGGTGGGCTAGTGGAAGGAGGGGGCAATCTCTTTTTTTCCCGGGTGGTAGGGGGATGACAGGAGAAGGGAAGCGGGTGGTGAGAAAGGTACAGAGGGCAGGGTTTGGGGGCTGGGAAGGAAAGGGAAAAGATTAGGGTTTGGGGATGATGAAAGGGCTTTCTACGGGTAAGGATGGCAAAGGGTGGCAGTGACGGAAAGTCAGGCAACCTGTCCTGTCCGTCTTTTTGTATCGTGAATTGGAAAGACTGCAAGGGGGAGGGGAGTTGCTTGCGCCCTAAAGGAGGAGTTATTCAGATTCATTGCAGTGGGCGGCGGCTGCAAAACGCACCATTCTTCTTGTTTTGGCTCTGCAAAGCAGCCTTTTCAAGGGTTGGCTTGGGTGACAAAATGTCTTGTGTAGGCGTGGGTTTGTCTCCCTCTCGCTCTCTCTCCCTAAGATGTGTCCGGCATAGGCCAGGGTGCCACTCGAGGCCCAAACCAATTCTGGTTATCGCTTCTCGGCCTTTTGGCTAAGATCAAGTGTAGTGTTGTTCGAAGAGGTGGTTTAAGCTCCAGGCCACCTTAGTACAATGATACAATGCACACTGGAAGGTTGCGCTTGCTAGTACTCTGGGTGGATAGTATATTCATCTAGAGGAAAACATGGCCCTACCAGGATCGAGGCTATTAGACTGAGTAAGGGTGGGGGGCTATGGTACAACGTGCCCCAGGACTGACGACCCTGGAGTGAGTCTGAGCTTGCTGGCTTGGGACCCCGGCAAGCCTTGGGCTCTGTAGCACACCGTACCTTGCCTTTTCATACTTTTTGAGCATATTACCCTATCCCGGCCTTCTGGCTAGGAAGGGAAATTTTTATAATCCCGGTCGGAGGTCTGGTCAGCTTTGGGCTGAGAAACTAACACCCAGTTGGAGGTCTGGGTCAGCTTCGGCTGAGAAACCAACACCCGGTTGGAGGTCTGGGTCAGCTTCGGCTGAGAAACCAACACCCGGTTGGAGGTCCGGTTAGCCTTGGGCTGAGAAACCAACACCGGTTGACGGTCCGGGCAGTTTCGGCTGCGAAACCAACAACTAGTAGCTCTCTACTCCACTTGGGTAAGATGCCTGGGTGGACGCTGGGAGCAACGACAAGGCTCAACCAGGCTTTGGCTTGGGAGAGCACCGAAGATCCCTGACCCTTGCTGTGGCCTTCTGGCTCGGAGGGACGGGGCTGATTTTTGGGGACCCTCTCCTCACGGTGGGGTCCACACGAATCCTAGCCTTTGCACTGTTTTTGGTGTGACTTCGGTCATGCATTTTTTGTGGTGCTTTGGAAAGCTTCATTAAATCAAAAATCTGTTCTTATCAGTTTAATATCTGATACGTCCCCTATCTGGGGACCATATATTAAATGGATTTTTAGAACAGGGAGATGGAAAAAGAGCTTGCTCTGTCCACTCCACGCATTGACCTGGTATTGCAGTACCTCCAGGAACGGTGCACCCCTTCTTAACCCAGTTTCCAAAAGCAGAACTCAATTCACCTGATTCATATTAGCCCGATTTAATGAATTGGAAGAAAGCATACGTCTTCATATGCACCTCAATTTGGCCCATTCACTTTTCACACTTCCTCCTTTTGTTTTTTATCTTTCACACTTTTGACTTTCTTTATTCATCCAAATAGCAAACTCATCACCACTCAACCTGACCAACTCGGCTATGTCCCCGTGCTGCAGTTCTCTGTCTTATCTAGATCATTTGCAATTGAATGGAATAGATCCCTTTTGGACAAAGTGGATTCACCTGCTGCTGCAGTGACCACAGGTGTGATAACATCTAGAATTGGCATCTGGTGCGATCTCTCCGCTTCCACTCCAAAGAAAGTTACCTGTTTATTCCTATCATGCATTGGTTTTTGGGGTTTTCTTTGAGTAATGATGATCTCTTTAGTAGTCTGTTGGCGCCCTCTCCTGGAGGAATAGTTTGCTTGCTCTTGGACATTCTAAAAGAGAGGTCATGATAGACATTGAGCTTCTGAGCTCAATTGGGGACAGTCATGGGTGATGAATGTTTGCAACCTACTGCGAAGCCTCATACCGCAATATAAGGAACGTCAAATACTAAGAAAGGGCGGCCTATGAAAGAATTACTACTTTCAATAAGTACACTTAAACGGCTAATTGGGAATAGAAAAACTGTAAAAAGCCCTCTGAGAAAGCCCCCCTCTAACCTTTGATAGTAAGCTTTTCTGTAGTCTGCCTGTTGATGTATTTTCCGTTTGAACTGTGCACAACATGAAGAGACGGAACACTGGCGGCTTGTCACAATGCCCCCCGATGACATCACAATAGCGCTGCTGCCTAGAAAACAAGCTGCGCAGAAGAAGTTGTTCTTTGGGTGGGAGGGTGGGCTAGTGGAAGGAGGGGGCAATCTCTTTTTTTCCCGGGTGGTAGGGGGATGACAGGAGAAGGGAAGCGGGTGGTGAGAAAGGTACAGAGGGCAGGGTTTGGGGGCTGGGAAGGAAAGGGAAAAGATTAGGGTTTGGGGATGATGAAAGGGCTTTCTACGGGTAAGGATGGCAAAGGGTGGCAGTGACGGAAAGTCAGGCAACCTGTCCTGTCCGTCTTTTTGTATCGTGAATTGGAAAGACTGCAAGGGGGAGGGGAGTTGCTTGCGCCCTAAAGGAGGAGTTATTCAGATTCATTGCAGTGGGCGGCGGCTGCAAAACGCACCATTCTTCTTGTTTTGGCTCTGCAAAGCAGCCTTTTCAAGGGTTGGCTTGGGTGACAAAATGTCTTGTGTAGGCGTGGGTTTGTCTCCCTCTCGCTCTCTCTCCCTAAGATGTGTCCGGCATAGGCCAGGGTGCCACTCGAGGCCCAAACCAATTCTGGTTATCGCTTCTCGGCCTTTTGGCTAAGATCAAGTGTAGTATCTGTTCTTATCAGTTTAATATCTGATACGTCCCCTATCTGGGGACCATATATTAAATGGATTTTTAGAACAGGGAGATGGAAAAAGAGCTTGCTCTGTCCACTCCACGCATTGACCTGGTATTGCAGTACCTCCAGGAACGGTGCACCCCTTCTTAACCCAGTTTCCAAAAGCAGAACTCAATTCACCTGATTCATATTAGCCCGATTTAATGAATTGGAAGAAAGCATACGTCTTCATATGCACCTCAATTTGGCCCATTCACTTTTCACACTTCCTCCTTTTGTTTTTTATCTTTCACACTTTTGACTTTCTTTATTCATCCAAATAGCAAACTCATCACCACTCAACCTGACCAACTCGGCTATGTCCCCGTGCTGCAGTTCTCTGTCTTATCTAGATCATTTGCAATTGAATGGAATAGATCCCTTTTGGACAAAGTGGATTCACCTGCTGCTGCAGTGACCACAGGTGTGATAACATCTAGAATTGGCATCTGGTGCGATCTCTCCGCTTCCACTCCAAAGAAAGTTACCTGTTTATTCCTATCATGCATTGGTTTTTGGGGTTTTCTTTGAGTAATGATGATCTCTTTAGTAGTCTGTTGGCGCCCTCTCCTGGAGGAATAGTTTGCTTGCTCTTGGACATTCTAAAAGAGAGGTCATGATAGACATTGAGCTTCTGAGCTCAATTGGGGACAGTCATGGGTGATGAATGTTTGCAACCTACTGCGAAGCCTCATACCGCAATATAAGGAACGTCAAATACTAAGAAAGGGCGGCCTATGAAAGAATTACTACTTTCAATAAGTACACTTAAACGGCTAATTGGGAATAGAAAAACTGTAAAAAGCCCTCTGAGAAAGCCCCCCTCTAACCTTTGATAGTAAGCTTTTCTGTAGTCTGCCTGTTGATGTATTTTCCGTTTGAACTGTGCACAACATGAAGAGACGGAACACTGGCGGCTTGTCACAATGCCCCCCGATGACATCACAATAGCGCTGCTGCCTAGAAAACAAGCTGCGCAGAAGAAGTTGTTCTTTGGGTGGGAGGGTGGGCTAGTGGAAGGAGGGGGCAATCTCTTTTTTTCCCGGGTGGTAGGGGGATGACAGGAGAAGGGAAGCGGGTGGTGAGAAAGGTACAGAGGGCAGGGTTTGGGGGCTGGGAAGGAAAGGGAAAAGATTAGGGTTTGGGGATGATGAAAGGGCTTTCTACGGGTAAGGATGGCAAAGGGTGGCAGTGACGGAAAGTCAGGCAACCTGTCCTGTCCGTCTTTTTGTATCGTGAATTGGAAAGACTGCAAGGGGGAGGGGAGTTGCTTGCGCCCTAAAGGAGGAGTTATTCAGATTCATTGCAGTGGGCGGCGGCTGCAAAACGCACCATTCTTCTTGTTTTGGCTCTGCAAAGCAGCCTTTTCAAGGGTTGGCTTGGGTGACAAAATGTCTTGTGTAGGCGTGGGTTTGTCTCCCTCTCGCTCTCTCTCCCTAAGATGTGTCCGGCATAGGCCAGGGTGCCACTCGAGGCCCAAACCAATTCTGGTTATCGCTTCTCGGCCTTTTGGCTAAGATCAAGTGTAGTATCTGTTCTTATCAGTTTAATATCTGATACGTCCCCTATCTGGGGACCATATATTAAATGGATTTTTAGAACAGGGAGATGGAAAAAGAGCTTGCTCTGTCCACTCCACGCATTGACCTGGTATTGCAGTACCTCCAGGAACGGTGCACCCCTTCTTAACCCAGTTTCCAAAAGCAGAACTCAATTCACCTGATTCATATTAGCCCGATTTAATGAATTGGAAGAAAGCATACGTCTTCATATGCACCTCAATTTGGCCCATTCACTTTTCACACTTCCTCCTTTTGTTTTTTATCTTTCACACTTTTGACTTTCTTTATTCATCCAAATAGCAAACTCATCACCACTCAACCTGACCAACTCGGCTATGTCCCCGTGCTGCAGTTCTCTGTCTTATCTAGATCATTTGCAATTGAATGGAATAGATCCCTTTTGGACAAAGTGGATTCACCTGCTGCTGCAGTGACCACAGGTGTGATAACATCTAGAATTGGCATCTGGTGCGATCTCTCCGCTTCCACTCCAAAGAAAGTTACCTGTTTATTCCTATCATGCATTGGTTTTTGGGGTTTTCTTTGAGTAATGATGATCTCTTTAGTAGTCTGTTGGCGCCCTCTCCTGGAGGAATAGTTTGCTTGCTCTTGGACATTCTAAAAGAGAGGTCATGATAGACATTGAGCTTCTGAGCTCAATTGGGGACAGTCATGGGTGATGAATGTTTGCAACCTACTGCGAAGCCTCATACCGCAATATAAGGAACGTCAAATACTAAGAAAGGGCGGCCTATGAAAGAATTACTACTTTCAATAAGTACACTTAAACGGCTAATTGGGAATAGAAAAACTGTAAAAAGCCCTCTGAGAAAGCCCCCCTCTAACCTTTGATAGTAAGCTTTTCTGTAGTCTGCCTGTTGATGTATTTTCCGTTTGAACTGTGCACAACATGAAGAGACGGAACACTGGCGGCTTGTCACAATGCCCCCCGATGACATCACAATAGCGCTGCTGCCTAGAAAACAAGCTGCGCAGAAGAAGTTGTTCTTTGGGTGGGAGGGTGGGCTAGTGGAAGGAGGGGGCAATCTCTTTTTTTCCCGGGTGGTAGGGGGATGACAGGAGAAGGGAAGCGGGTGGTGAGAAAGGTACAGAGGGCAGGGTTTGGGGGCTGGGAAGGAAAGGGAAAAGATTAGGGTTTGGGGATGATGAAAGGGCTTTCTACGGGTAAGGATGGCAAAGGGTGGCAGTGACGGAAAGTCAGGCAACCTGTCCTGTCCGTCTTTTTGTATCGTGAATTGGAAAGACTGCAAGGGGGAGGGGAGTTGCTTGCGCCCTAAAGGAGGAGTTATTCAGATTCATTGCAGTGGGCGGCGGCTGCAAAACGCACCATTCTTCTTGTTTTGGCTCTGCAAAGCAGCCTTTTCAAGGGTTGGCTTGGGTGACAAAATGTCTTGTGTAGGCGTGGGTTTGTCTCCCTCTCGCTCTCTCTCCCTAAGATGTGTCCGGCATAGGCCAGGGTGCCACTCGAGGCCCAAACCAATTCTGGTTATCGCTTCTCGGCCTTTTGGCTAAGATCAAGTGTAGTATCTGTTCTTATCAGTTTAATATCTGATACGTCCCCTATCTGGGGACCATATATTAAATGGATTTTTAGAACAGGGAGATGGAAAAAGAGCTTGCTCTGTCCACTCCACGCATTGACCTGGTATTGCAGTACCTCCAGGAACGGTGCACCCCTTCTTAACCCAGTTTCCAAAAGCAGAACTCAATTCACCTGATTCATATTAGCCCGATTTAATGAATTGGAAGAAAGCATACGTCTTCATATGCACCTCAATTTGGCCCATTCACTTTTCACACTTCCTCCTTTTGTTTTTTATCTTTCACACTTTTGACTTTCTTTATTCATCCAAATAGCAAACTCATCACCACTCAACCTGACCAACTCGGCTATGTCCCCGTGCTGCAGTTCTCTGTCTTATCTAGATCATTTGCAATTGAATGGAATAGATCCCTTTTGGACAAAGTGGATTCACCTGCTGCTGCAGTGACCACAGGTGTGATAACATCTAGAATTGGCATCTGGTGCGATCTCTCCGCTTCCACTCCAAAGAAAGTTACCTGTTTATTCCTATCATGCATTGGTTTTTGGGGTTTTCTTTGAGTAATGATGATCTCTTTAGTAGTCTGTTGGCGCCCTCTCCTGGAGGAATAGTTTGCTTGCTCTTGGACATTCTAAAAGAGAGGTCATGATAGACATTGAGCTTCTGAGCTCAATTGGGGACAGTCATGGGTGATGAATGTTTGCAACCTACTGCGAAGCCTCATACCGCAATATAAGGAACGTCAAATACTAAGAAAGGGCGGCCTATGAAAGAATTACTACTTTCAATAAGTACACTTAAACGGCTAATTGGGAATAGAAAAACTGTAAAAAGCCCTCTGAGAAAGCCCCCCTCTAACCTTTGATAGTAAGCTTTTCTGTAGTCTGCCTGTTGATGTATTTTCCGTTTGAACTGTGCACAACATGAAGAGACGGAACACTGGCGGCTTGTCACAATGCCCCCCGATGACATCACAATAGCGCTGCTGCCTAGAAAACAAGCTGCGCAGAAGAAGTTGTTCTTTGGGTGGGAGGGTGGGCTAGTGGAAGGAGGGGGCAATCTCTTTTTTTCCCGGGTGGTAGGGGGATGACAGGAGAAGGGAAGCGGGTGGTGAGAAAGGTACAGAGGGCAGGGTTTGGGGGCTGGGAAGGAAAGGGAAAAGATTAGGGTTTGGGGATGATGAAAGGGCTTTCTACGGGTAAGGATGGCAAAGGGTGGCAGTGACGGAAAGTCAGGCAACCTGTCCTGTCCGTCTTTTTGTATCGTGAATTGGAAAGACTGCAAGGGGGAGGGGAGTTGCTTGCGCCCTAAAGGAGGAGTTATTCAGATTCATTGCAGTGGGCGGCGGCTGCAAAACGCACCATTCTTCTTGTTTTGGCTCTGCAAAGCAGCCTTTTCAAGGGTTGGCTTGGGTGACAAAATGTCTTGTGTAGGCGTGGGTTTGTCTCCCTCTCGCTCTCTCTCCCTAAGATGTGTCCGGCATAGGCCAGGGTGCCACTCGAGGCCCAAACCAATTCTGGTTATCGCTTCTCGGCCTTTTGGCTAAGATCAAGTGTAGTATCTGTTCTTATCAGTTTAATATCTGATACGTCCCCTATCTGGGGACCATATATTAAATGGATTTTTAGAACAGGGAGATGGAAAAAGAGCTTGCTCTGTCCACTCCACGCATTGACCTGGTATTGCAGTACCTCCAGGAACGGTGCACCCCTTCTTAACCCAGTTTCCAAAAGCAGAACTCAATTCACCTGATTCATATTAGCCCGATTTAATGAATTGGAAGAAAGCATACGTCTTCATATGCACCTCAATTTGGCCCATTCACTTTTCACACTTCCTCCTTTTGTTTTTTATCTTTCACACTTTTGACTTTCTTTATTCATCCAAATAGCAAACTCATCACCACTCAACCTGACCAACTCGGCTATGTCCCCGTGCTGCAGTTCTCTGTCTTATCTAGATCATTTGCAATTGAATGGAATAGATCCCTTTTGGACAAAGTGGATTCACCTGCTGCTGCAGTGACCACAGGTGTGATAACATCTAGAATTGGCATCTGGTGCGATCTCTCCGCTTCCACTCCAAAGAAAGTTACCTGTTTATTCCTATCATGCATTGGTTTTTGGGGTTTTCTTTGAGTAATGATGATCTCTTTAGTAGTCTGTTGGCGCCCTCTCCTGGAGGAATAGTTTGCTTGCTCTTGGACATTCTAAAAGAGAGGTCATGATAGACATTGAGCTTCTGAGCTCAATTGGGGACAGTCATGGGTGATGAATGTTTGCAACCTACTGCGAAGCCTCATACCGCAATATAAGGAACGTCAAATACTAAGAAAGGGCGGCCTATGAAAGAATTACTACTTTCAATAAGTACACTTAAACGGCTAATTGGGAATAGAAAAACTGTAAAAAGCCCTCTGAGAAAGCCCCCCTCTAACCTTTGATAGTAAGCTTTTCTGTAGTCTGCCTGTTGATGTATTTTCCGTTTGAACTGTGCACAACATGAAGAGACGGAACACTGGCGGCTTGTCACAATGCCCCCCGATGACATCACAATAGCGCTGCTGCCTAGAAAACAAGCTGCGCAGAAGAAGTTGTTCTTTGGGTGGGAGGGTGGGCTAGTGGAAGGAGGGGGCAATCTCTTTTTTTCCCGGGTGGTAGGGGGATGACAGGAGAAGGGAAGCGGGTGGTGAGAAAGGTACAGAGGGCAGGGTTTGGGGGCTGGGAAGGAAAGGGAAAAGATTAGGGTTTGGGGATGATGAAAGGGCTTTCTACGGGTAAGGATGGCAAAGGGTGGCAGTGACGGAAAGTCAGGCAACCTGTCCTGTCCGTCTTTTTGTATCGTGAATTGGAAAGACTGCAAGGGGGAGGGGAGTTGCTTGCGCCCTAAAGGAGGAGTTATTCAGATTCATTGCAGTGGGCGGCGGCTGCAAAACGCACCATTCTTCTTGTTTTGGCTCTGCAAAGCAGCCTTTTCAAGGGTTGGCTTGGGTGACAAAATGTCTTGTGTAGGCGTGGGTTTGTCTCCCTCTCGCTCTCTCTCCCTAAGATGTGTCCGGCATAGGCCAGGGTGCCACTCGAGGCCCAAACCAATTCTGGTTATCGCTTCTCGGCCTTTTGGCTAAGATCAAGTGTAGTATCTGTTCTTATCAGTTTAATATCTGATACGTCCCCTATCTGGGGACCATATATTAAATGGATTTTTAGAACAGGGAGATGGAAAAAGAGCTTGCTCTGTCCACTCCACGCATTGACCTGGTATTGCAGTACCTCCAGGAACGGTGCACCCCTTCTTAACCCAGTTTCCAAAAGCAGAACTCAATTCACCTGATTCATATTAGCCCGATTTAATGAATTGGAAGAAAGCATACGTCTTCATATGCACCTCAATTTGGCCCATTCACTTTTCACACTTCCTCCTTTTGTTTTTTATCTTTCACACTTTTGACTTTCTTTATTCATCCAAATAGCAAACTCATCACCACTCAACCTGACCAACTCGGCTATGTCCCCGTGCTGCAGTTCTCTGTCTTATCTAGATCATTTGCAATTGAATGGAATAGATCCCTTTTGGACAAAGTGGATTCACCTGCTGCTGCAGTGACCACAGGTGTGATAACATCTAGAATTGGCATCTGGTGCGATCTCTCCGCTTCCACTCCAAAGAAAGTTACCTGTTTATTCCTATCATGCATTGGTTTTTGGGGTTTTCTTTGAGTAATGATGATCTCTTTAGTAGTCTGTTGGCGCCCTCTCCTGGAGGAATAGTTTGCTTGCTCTTGGACATTCTAAAAGAGAGGTCATGATAGACATTGAGCTTCTGAGCTCAATTGGGGACAGTCATGGGTGATGAATGTTTGCAACCTACTGCGAAGCCTCATACCGCAATATAAGGAACGTCAAATACTAAGAAAGGGCGGCCTATGAAAGAATTACTACTTTCAATAAGTACACTTAAACGGCTAATTGGGAATAGAAAAACTGTAAAAAGCCCTCTGAGAAAGCCCCCCTCTAACCTTTGATAGTAAGCTTTTCTGTAGTCTGCCTGTTGATGTATTTTCCGTTTGAACTGTGCACAACATGAAGAGACGGAACACTGGCGGCTTGTCACAATGCCCCCCGATGACATCACAATAGCGCTGCTGCCTAGAAAACAAGCTGCGCAGAAGAAGTTGTTCTTTGGGTGGGAGGGTGGGCTAGTGGAAGGAGGGGGCAATCTCTTTTTTTCCCGGGTGGTAGGGGGATGACAGGAGAAGGGAAGCGGGTGGTGAGAAAGGTACAGAGGGCAGGGTTTGGGGGCTGGGAAGGAAAGGGAAAAGATTAGGGTTTGGGGATGATGAAAGGGCTTTCTACGGGTAAGGATGGCAAAGGGTGGCAGTGACGGAAAGTCAGGCAACCTGTCCTGTCCGTCTTTTTGTATCGTGAATTGGAAAGACTGCAAGGGGGAGGGGAGTTGCTTGCGCCCTAAAGGAGGAGTTATTCAGATTCATTGCAGTGGGCGGCGGCTGCAAAACGCACCATTCTTCTTGTTTTGGCTCTGCAAAGCAGCCTTTTCAAGGGTTGGCTTGGGTGACAAAATGTCTTGTGTAGGCGTGGGTTTGTCTCCCTCTCGCTCTCTCTCCCTAAGATGTGTCCGGCATAGGCCAGGGTGCCACTCGAGGCCCAAACCAATTCTGGTTATCGCTTCTCGGCCTTTTGGCTAAGATCAAGTGTAGTATCTGTTCTTATCAGTTTAATATCTGATACGTCCCCTATCTGGGGACCATATATTAAATGGATTTTTAGAACAGGGAGATGGAAAAAGAGCTTGCTCTGTCCACTCCACGCATTGACCTGGTATTGCAGTACCTCCAGGAACGGTGCACCCCTTCTTAACCCAGTTTCCAAAAGCAGAACTCAATTCACCTGATTCATATTAGCCCGATTTAATGAATTGGAAGAAAGCATACGTCTTCATATGCACCTCAATTTGGCCCATTCACTTTTCACACTTCCTCCTTTTGTTTTTTATCTTTCACACTTTTGACTTTCTTTATTCATCCAAATAGCAAACTCATCACCACTCAACCTGACCAACTCGGCTATGTCCCCGTGCTGCAGTTCTCTGTCTTATCTAGATCATTTGCAATTGAATGGAATAGATCCCTTTTGGACAAAGTGGATTCACCTGCTGCTGCAGTGACCACAGGTGTGATAACATCTAGAATTGGCATCTGGTGCGATCTCTCCGCTTCCACTCAAAGAAAGTTACCTGTTTATTCCTATCATGCATTGGTTTTTGGGGTTTTCTTTGAGTAATGATGATCTCTTTAGTAGTCTGTTGGCGCCCTCTCCTGGAGGAATAGTTTGCTTGCTCTTGGACATTCTAAAAGAGAGGTCATGATAGACATTGAGCTTCTGAGCTCAATTGGGGACAGTCATGGGTGATGAATGTTTGCAACCTACTGCGAAGCCTCATACCGCAATATAAGGAACGTCAAATACTAAGAAAGGGCGGCCTATGAAAGAATTACTACTTTCAATAAGTACACTTAAACGGCTAATTGGGAATAGAAAAACTGTAAAAAGCCCTCTGAGAAAGCCCCCCTCTAACCTTTGATAGTAAGCTTTTCTGTAGTCTGCCTGTTGATGTATTTTCCGTTTGAACTGTGCACAACATGAAGAGACGGAACACTGGCGGCTTGTCACAATGCCCCCCGATGACATCACAATAGCGCTGCTGCCTAGAAAACAAGCTGCGCAGAAGAAGTTGTTCTTTGGGTGGGAGGGTGGGCTAGTGGAAGGAGGGGGCAATCTCTTTTTTTCCCGGGTGGTAGGGGGATGACAGGAGAAGGGAAGCGGGTGGTGAGAAGGTACAGAGGGCAGGGTTTGGGGGCTGGGAAGGAAAGGGAAAAGATTAGGGTTTGGGGATGATGAAAGGGCTTTCTACGGGTAAGGATGGCAAAGGGTGGCAGTGACGGAAAGTCAGGCAACCTGTCCTGTCCGTCTTTTTGTATCGTGAATTGGAAAGACTGCAAGGGGGAGGGGAGTTGCTTGCGCCCTAAAGGAGGAGTTATTCAGATTCATTGCAGTGGGCGGCGGCTGCAAAACGCACCATTCTTCTTGTTTTGGCTCTGCAAAGCAGCCTTTTCAAGGGTTGGCTTGGGTGACAAAATGTCTTGTGTAGGCGTGGGTTTGTCTCCCTCTCGCTCTCTCTCCCTAAGATGTGTCCGGCATAGGCCAGGGTGCCACTCGAGGCCCAAACCAATTCTGGTTATCGCTTCTCGGCCTTTTGGCTAAGATCAAGTGTAGTATCTGTTCTTATCAGTTTAATATCTGATACGTCCCCTATCTGGGGACCATATATTAAATGGATTTTTAGAACAGGGAGATGGAAAAAGAGCTTGCTCTGTCCACTCCACGCATTGACCTGGTATTGCAGTACCTCCAGGAACGGTGCACCCCTTCTTAACCCAGTTTCCAAAAGCAGAACTCAATTCACCTGATTCATATTAGCCCGATTTAATGAATTGGAAGAAAGCATACGTCTTCATATGCACCTCAATTTGGCCCATTCACTTTTCACACTTCCTCCTTTTGTTTTTATCTTTCACACTTTTGACTTTCTTTATTCATCCAAATAGCAAACTCATCACCACTCAACCTGACCAACTCGGCTATGTCCCCGTGCTGCAGTTCTCTGTCTTATCTAGATCATTTGCAATTGAATGGAATAGATCCCTTTTGGACAAAGTGGATTCACCTGCTGCTGCAGTGACCACAGGTGTGATAACATCTAGAATTGGCATCTGGTGCGATCTCTCCGCTTCCACTCCAAAGAAAGTTACCTGTTTATTCCTATCATGCATTGGTTTTTGGGGTTTTCTTTGAGTAATGATGATCTCTTTAGTAGTCTGTTGGCGCCCTCTCCTGGAGGAATAGTTTGCTTGCTCTTGGACATTCTAAAAGAGAGGTCATGATAGACATTGAGCTTCTGAGCTCAATTGGGGACAGTCATGGGTGATGAATGTTTGCAACCTACTGCGAAGCCTCATACCGCAATATAAGGAACGTCAAATACTAAGAAAGGGCGGCCTATGAAAGAATTACTACTTTCAATAAGTACACTTAAACGGCTAATTGGGAATAGAAAAACTGTAAAAAGCCCTCTGAGAAAGCCCCCCTCTAACCTTTGATAGTAAGCTTTTCTGTAGTCTGCCTGTTGATGTATTTTCCGTTTGAACTGTGCACAACATGAAGAGACGGAACACTGGCGGCTTGTCACAATGCCCCCCGATGACATCACAATAGCGCTGCTGCCTAGAAAACAAGCTGCGCAGAAGAAGTTGTTCTTTGGGTGGGAGGGTGGGCTAGTGGAAGGAGGGGGCAATCTCTTTTTTTCCCGGGTGGTAGGGGGATGACAGGAGAAGGGAAGCGGGTGGTGAGAAAGGTACAGAGGGCAGGGTTTGGGGGCTGGAAGGAAAGGGAAAAGATTAGGGTTTGGGGATGATGAAAGGGCTTTCTACGGGTAAGGATGGCAAAGGGTGGCAGTGACGGAAAGTCAGGCAACCTGTCCTGTCCGTCTTTTTGTATCGTGAATTGGAAAGACTGCAAGGGGGAGGGGAGTTGCTTGCGCCCTAAAGGAGGAGTTATTCAGATTCATTGCAGTGGGCGGCGGCTGCAAAACGCACCATTCTTCTTGTTTTGGCTCTGCAAAGCAGCCTTTTCAAGGGTTGGCTTGGGTGACAAAATGTCTTGTGTAGGCGTGGTTTGTCTCCCTCTCGCTCTCTCTCCCTAAGATGTGTCCGGCATAGGCCAGGGTGCCACTCGAGGCCCAAACCAATTCTGGTTATCGCTTCTCGGCCTTTTGGCTAAGATCAAGTGTAGTATCTGTTCTTATCAGTTTAATATCTGATACGTCCCCTATCTGGGGACCATATATTAAATGGATTTTTAGAACAGGGAGATGGAAAAAGAGCTTGCTCTGTCCACTCCACGCATTGACCTGGTATTGCAGTACCTCCAGGAACGGTGCACCCCCTTCTTAACCCAGTTTCCAAAAGCAGAACTCAATTCACCTGATTCATATTAGCCCGATTTAATGAATTGGAAGAAAGCATACGTCTTCATATGCACCTCAATTTGGCCCATTCACTTTTCACACTTCCTCCTTTTGTTTTTTATCTTTCACACTTTTGACTTTCTTTATTCATCCAAATAGCAAACTCATCACCACTCAACCTGACCAACTCGGCTATGTCCCCGTGCTGCAGTTCTCTGTCTTATCTAGATCATTTGCAATTGAATGGAATAGATCCCTTTTGGACAAAGTGGATTCACCTGCTGCTGCAGTGACCACAGGTGTGATAACATCTAGAATTGGCATCTGGTGCGATCTCTCCGCTTCCACTCCAAAGAAAGTTACCTGTTTATTCCTATCATGCATTGGTTTTTGGGGTTTTCTTTGAGTAATGATGATCTCTTTAGTAGTCTGTTGGCGCCCTCTCCTGGAGGAATAGTTTGCTTGCTCTTGGACATTCTAAAAGAGAGGTCATGATAGACATTGAGCTTCTGAGCTCAATTGGG